>NC_142444.1:120974848-121277878 GCF_059453495.1 Arachis ipaensis | reverse complement strand
GATTAAGTGAGATGCCAAAACTGTTCAGAGGCAAAAAGCTACTAGTCCCGCTCATCTGATTGAAGCTAATTTTCATTGATATTTTGGGATTTATAGTATATTCTCTTCTTTTTATCCTATTTGATTTTCATTTGCTTGGGGACAAGCAACAATTTAAGTTTGGTGTTGTGATGAGCGGATAATTTATACGCTTTTTGGCATTATTTTTACATAGTTTTTAGTATGATTTAGTTAGTTTTTAGTATATTTCTATTAGTTTTTGAATAAAAATCACATTTCTGGATTTTACTATGAGTTTGGGTGTTTTTTTGTGATTTCAGGTATTTTCTGGCTGAAATTGAGGGACTTGAGCAAAAATCAGATTAAGAGGCTAAAGAAGGACTGCAGATGCTGTTGGATTCTGACCTCCCTGCACTCAAAGTGGATTTTCTGGAGCTACATGAGTCCAAATGGTGCGCTCTCAATTTTGTTCAAAAGTAGACATCCGGAGATTTTCAGAAATATATAATAGTCCATACTTTGCCCGAGTTTAGATGCCAGAAACAGGTTGCAAAGCAGAGTTAAATGCCAGAAACAGGTTACAAACTGGCGTTTAACTCTAAGGAAGACCTCTACACGTGAAAGCTCCAATGCTCAGCCCAAGCACACACCAAGTGGGCCCGGAAGTGGATTTCTGCATCATTTACTTATCTCTGTAAACCCTAGTAACTAGTTTAGTATAAATAGAACTTTTTACTATTACTTTTACATCTCTGGACGTTTAGTTCTTAGATCATGGAGGCTGGCCATTCGGCCATGCCTGGACCTTGTTCTTATGTATTTTCAACGGTAGAGTTTCTACACACCATAGATTAAGGTGTGGAGCTCTGCTGTTCCTCATGAATTAATGCAAAGTACTATTGTTTTTCTATTCAACCCAAGCCTATTTCTTCTCTAAGATATTCATTCGCACACAAGAACATGATGAATGTGATGATTATGTGACGCTCATCACCATTCTCACTTATGAACACGTGCCTGACAAACACTTCCGTTCTACATGAAAGCAAGCTTGAATGCATATCTCTTAGCCTCCTGATCTACGATCAGAGTCTTCGTAGTATAGGCTAGAATTATTGGCGGCCATTCTTGAGATCCGGAAAGTCTAAACCTTGTCTGTGGTATTCCGAGTAGGATCTGGGAAGGGATGGCTGTGACGAGCTTCAAACTCGCGAGTGTTGGGCGTAGTGACAGACACAAAAGGATTACTGAATCCTATTCCAGCAGGATCGAGAACCGACAGATGATTAGCCATGCGGTGACAGCGCATTTTGGACCATTTTCACTGAGAGGACGGAATGTAGCCATTGACAACGGTGATGCCCAACATACAGCTTGCCATAGAAAGGAGTATGAATGATTGGATGAAAGCAGTAGGAAAGCGGAGATTCAGAAGGAACTAAGCACCTCTATACGCTTATCTGAAATTCTCACCAATGAATTACATAAGTATCTCTATCTTTATTTTACGTTTTATTTATCTTTTAATTATTAAAACTCTATAACCATTTGAATACGCCTGATTGAGATTTACAAGGTGACCATAGCTTGCTTCAAGCTGACAATCTCCGTGGGATCGACCCTTACTCACGTAAGGTTTATTACTTGGACGACCCAGTGCACTTGCTGGTTAGTTGTGCGAAGTTGTGACAAAGAACTAAGATTATGAACGTGCGTATTAAGTTTTCAGCGCCGTTACCAAGGAATGAACGATCACGATTTTGCATACCATGCTCTGCCCAAATTAATAGTACGGGTCAACTGTGCTCTGATACCAATTGAAGGTTGTGGAAGGCTTAGAGAAGGGGGGTTGAATCTATGACCTTCTTTTAAGATACTGAAATAACCCTTTTAAAACAAACTTGAAATCTAAAACTATTTGAACTCAGCAGCGAAAAATTTATGAGACAATTTTATTTTGTCTCATGAATATCAGAAAACAAGACAGAGCAGAGAAGTGAAAACCTGACACCATCATGTATCCTAGTTCGGTTGCCTTGTGCTATGCAACCTACGTCCAGTCTCCACCACAACAGTGGTGGAATTTCCACTATAGTTAAAGTATTATATACACCAATTCCACAGAATTGACACAATTCTTTTACACTCAAGTTCTAACCTAACTTGACTTTGGCTATGCTAATACTTAACTCTTCACTCTTAGTGCACCCAACTAAGAAAGGGGTACCTCACTGGTACAAGATACAAGACACAAACTTACCTAAAGAAATCTGAAATAACTATAGACTTTTCTCTCAAGTGTATCACTCAGCCTCTTTCACTCATTGGCTTTTACTTGAGCTCTCTCAATATGCCTTTTCACTCAAGAAATTACAGAAAGATAAACATTGAAAAGTAAATGACAATCTGTAAAACATGAAGGAGATTGACTTCTTCACCAACCTCTTTGCTATGTGATAAACCAAATTTGCATGTCTCTGATTCAGTTCTTCATTTTTGGCGGAATGCTTCTTTGAAAGAAAGCACCGTCCAAGTAGATGAACTTCTTCAGAGAGCTTCTTCACAGAATAAAAACCTCAATACACTGGGTTATCTCTCCTTACTTTCTGAATGAACAGAAATCTTCTTTTATCTCCTTGCATATTGCTGGGTTGCTCTCCCTAGGTCAACCCTCGAGCTGTGTGCTTCACCAACACACCACATCACCTTTTTTCCAGTTAATCCCCAAATTGGAAGTTTGAGTCTGACCTTCTTTCTTAACCGAAAGCCTCATGGCAACAAGAAAAATATTTTCAATGGTAAACCCAGATCTTAGCCAATGAAACACTATTTGGTCTCCAAGACACACTTTTGACCATAATTTACAGCAGTGTTTATCATAGAATACTTTTTCCATTTATCCAAAATTGGTAAAGTAGAAGATTTGAGATGAAGTAAAGAAAGTAAGTTGCATGCAAATGGAAACAAATCACCTTTTAATTTCTGACTCAGTTTAATATGGGTTGATGTGGGTGATTAGATCTTTGTTTTATGATTAAGCTTTCTCTTTCTTTCTTCTCTGATAAAAGTAGCAGGAGAAACACAGCTCTCTTTCTTTTGTTTTGTTGCTGACCGAAGCAATAAGAGATAGTGTAGACTTCAAACTTGTATGAGAAGCTTGGTGGGATCAACTTGGAGTGATGGATACGGGCTTGGATCGGGTTTGAAACAAGTTCAACCCGTTGGTTCCTTGCTTTGTTTTCTTTGGGCTTTTATTGGTTTGTAGCCCGCCAGCTTTGTTTTTGTTTTCATTTAATTTGGACTGCAGCTGAATATTGAATTTTTTGCCTGCATCACTTTAAACAAAATAAATAAAACTAATTAGTTAATTTGCCCAATAAATTAATGTTTGTCATCATTAATTATGTTAGTTAATTTTTTAACTCAACATGTATTTAGGAAACTTTTGGGACTTTGCATATTTTCTTTTTTCTGAAAGATTGCTTCTTTTTATGATTGTTGACGATCCCTATTTTGCTGAAGAAAATTTGTCCTATTCAACTTTGTTTTTTGATGATTTTCTTTTTATTTGTGTAATGTAGGTATATAATCCCTTATGTCTCACCCCTCTATTTCAAAAATGTATTTGCGGGTTCGTGAGTATCTGCTAAGATGGGTAGACGTCTCTGTTCTTTGTGAAGTTCCCCTGGTAGATAATGTTTTTATTGATGAGTTTCGAAGACACCATAGGTTTTGTAACTCTGGGGGGGATGAGGTGAAGTACGAGTTGGTTACTCCTGACCCAGAGGACTGGGTGTGCTTTAGCAAAACTGTAGATTCAAATTCCCCTTTCTTTTTATGTACGATTGCCTCTTTACCTGTCTTGGGGTGACCTTCTCTTTTTTCGACTTTGAAATTGAAGTTATCTCTTACTGCCAAGTCGCTCCTTCTCAGTTGCATCCCAACTCTTGGGGGTTTATAAAAATTTACCAGCTCGTTAGCCACGAGCTTGATTTTCCTATCTCTTTAAAGATATTCTTTTTTTTCTTTTTCATCTCATCAAGCCTTTTAGCGCCGCTATCAATAAAAATAAACAGCAATGGGTCTCCTTCCGCGCCATTCAAGGCCGGAAAGCCTTTTCTATTTTTGACGACTCTTTCCACGATTTCAAAAATTTCTTTTTCAAAGTTCGGAACGTAGAGAGCCATCATCCCTTTTTCTTAGACGAGAACAATGAACCCAGCTTCCCTCTATACTAGACGGAAGTAGCCTCTGTTGAAAAGTATCACTTAGCCGACTTGGGCGAGGTTGAAGAGGCTGTAGTTGAGTTCTTCTGAGAGGCTTGGGGGTGGGCTCCAAACCTTGATACAAAGATATTTCTTCTCGAAACTCCGAGCTATGTCTGAATCGGGCTAGGTAGCTTTTGTTTTTGATTTTATAGGTACTTTTGTATTCTTCTGATTTGTTCTTCCGACTTGTATGCTAATCATTTTCCGTTTTTTCTTTTTAGAGAGAATGAAAAGTGGATCAAAGGCTTACCTCAAAGTTCAAGAGGCCAAAAAGAATGCTCGAGCTCGAGCTGCTCAATCACAAGAGGGCGGATCATCAGCTTCCGCTCTTCCTCAAGGATCGGATTTGGGGACGTCTTCTTTGAAGTCGGTAAATCCTCTCTTTACCCTTCCTCCTCCTCCTCCTCCTCTTACTGTTACTACTCCTCCAGTTCCTCCCTCCTCGGAACCTATTTCAAAGAAAAGAAAAACCTCAGAATCCAGTGTCTCCAACATTGGTGACTCTATTTTTAATGGGGTAAAGTTTTGTTAGAGACATATCCTTCCCCATTATTCTATTGCAATGGATGATGCCTCCATCAGAAGCCATCTTCAAATTTTAATCCGAGGAGGGATTTGTATTGCTGGGGTGTGTACCTCTCTTCTCAAGGAACTAGAAAAGACTCTTTTGAGCGCCACTCAGCGTTATTTAGAGATTCTTGAAGGTCAACTGGCCATGTTCCGTGAGGATGAGAAGAGGCTGACAGAGGAGAGGGACTGGCGGAAAGACGAGCTCTCCAAATCTCGCAAGAGGGAGAAGCAGCTGATGGCCTCTTGTGTTATGGCTGAAGGCTTAAAAGAGAAGGCCGAGAAGAACTATGTCAGAATGTTCTTAGAGAACATTGATTTGAAGGAGCAATTAGAGCGACTTTGGGAGGATTACCAGGACTTGAAGGATTCTATATTTGAGGGCACTGAAGAGGTATTCAAGGTGTTGAAACAACAGGTCGGTGTTATTGCTCCCAACTTGGACCTGTCACCTCTTCATCCTGACAAGGTTGTTATCAATGGTGAAATAGTTTTTTCCCTTCGTCCTGAGACTGACTCCGAGTTGAAGATGGTTGGGCAGCGTATCATTGAGTCCCCCCCCCCGTGGGGTTAGCACATCCGAGGAGTTACTTCCGAGCTCTTCTGTTCAACCTGATGTTGTTCCGACCCCTACTGCCGAAGAGGTTCCTTCGACACTTGCGACTTCTGTTGCCGATCCGACTTCCCCTCCTGATGATGCTCCAATCCTCTTATTGGCCCCGTGTGATATCTCTGTTAAGGCCCGATTTGTGGGACCTTTTTATGAACACTTTTTATGTATGTTCTAAATATTTTCCGCTTGTTTATGGCTCCTGACTCTTGATCCCTTAAAAAAGGGTCTTTAACAAAATTTGCTATTTTTTGGATTCTTGGTCCTTTTTAAATAGGACCCTTAACAAAGTATCCTTTGCTTATATCTGTTTGTGAATGTTGGTATGATATGTAATCTGCTGTTTTCACGAAGCTTTTTTGTGGAAGCAGTGTTTCTACTGCAATGTCCTTTAATTTTGCAAAGCTTTTTATGAAAGCTGTCAGTTACATAGTTTCTGATGATCTTTTGTTCGCCAAGTTTTTTTGAAAACTTTTATCAGGTAATCTCCCAAGTGCTTTCCGTTTTCCCTTAAATGAGCATAAACGTTCAATTTGCTTTACTTTTGAATCGTTTTTCATAACTTAGGTTATTTTTGTGATGTATTTTGTTCTGCTCGAGGGCTTTCCGACTTATAAGAATTTTTCCTTTCGTTGTCGAGTTGTTATGCTCATCTTTTTACAACCTCTTTACACCGACTTGTACCTCGTCACTTTATCCTGCCGACCACAAAGGTTGGGCAGCTGATTTTTGCGCTTTTTCGAGGTTAAGTCGGTGTGTATCGTAGTAATGGTAATGGAAATTCTAAAGAAAAAGATAATAAATAGAGAGATATTATTATTAATGAAATATAACTTTACAAGCATGCTTTGGCAACTAAGGGAATAAATTTCATGCCCCTAGCCCTTGCTTTGATGCCTCGTTAAAACCCCCTTCAGGAAAAACTCTTTTCGGGAAAAAACCATGAAGCCGGGAAAAAGAGTACATCAGGGAGCGAGGTTCGCTTCTAGCTATAATATCTTCTCATATTGCAGGCATGCCACGACTTGGGGAGCTCAGTTCTGCTCAGGTCGGACACTTTATTGTAACCTTTTCCCAAGACTTCAGTTATCTTGAGAGGTCCCTTCCAATTTGCAGCGAGCTTCCCTTCACTTGACTTGTTTACCCCGATGTCATTCCAAATGATAACTAAGTCATTTGTGGCAAAGCTTCTTCGAATGATTTTTTGGTTGTACCTTGTTGTCATCCTTTACTTTAAGGCTGCTTGTTTTATTTGTGCTTGTTCTCGAACCTCTGGAAGTAGTTCTAACTTCTCTTTTTAGGCTTGGATGTTGTCAACCTCATCATAGAATCTCACCCTTAGGCTCTGCTCATTAACCTATATTGGGATCATGGCTTCTACTCCAAATGCAAGTCGGAAAGGTGATTCCGCAGTCGTGGAGTGAGGTGTTGTTCTATAAGCCCATAGTACTTGAGTGAGCTCTTCATCCCAAGCTCCCTTTGCATCCCGCTACCTCTTTTTTGATCCTACCAATATAACTTTATTAGCAGCTTTAGCCTGTCCGTTGGCTTGAGGATGTTCCACCGAAGAGAATTGATGTTTGATCTTCATGCTGGCTACCAGGCTTCTGAATGTGGAGTCTGTAAACTAGGTGCCATTATCTGTGATGATGGAGTGGGGAACCTCAAACCGGGTAATTATATTCCTATAAAGGAACTTCCAACTTTTTTGTGCCGTGATGGTGGCCAGTGGCTCTGCTTCTATCCACTTGGTGAAGTAATCCACTCCTATGATCAGATATTTCACCTGACCTGGTGCTTGAGGAAAGGGTTCGAGTAGGTCCAGTCCCCATTTTGCGAATGGCCATGGAGAGGTTATGCTAATGAGCTCTTCGGATGGAGCAACGTGGAAATTAGCATGCATTTGACATGGCTGGCACTTTTTGACAAAGTCAGTAGCATCTTTTTGTAAAGTCGGCAAAAAGAACCCAGCCCGTAGTACCTTCCTAGCCAAAGATCTTGCCCCGGGGTGGTTCCCGCAAATCTCATTATGTACCTCCTCCAAGACCTCTTCTATCCTAGAGGTCGGGACGCATTTTAACAATGGTGTAGATATCCCTCTTTTATAAAGGACATTTTGCACCAAGGTATAGTTCTGTGCTTCCCTTTTGAGTTTTTTAGCCTCGCTTTACTCCTCGAGAAGGATGTCGAATTTCAAATATTCGACTATGGGAGTCATCTATCCGAGGTCTAAGCCGAAGACTGACAAGACATCTGGCTTGTTATCCGTCTTTGTGACTGAGGGCTCCTAGAGAGTTTCTTGTATTAGACTCCTATTATTTTCCCCTGGCTTGGTACTTGCCAGCTTGGAAAGAGCATTGGATTTGGTGTTGAGCTCCCTTGTTATGTGTCTAACTTCAGTTTCAAGGAACTGCCTAAGGTGCTCAAACGTTTTTTTCCAAGTACCTTTTCATATTGGGATCTTTTGCCTAGTACTCTCCATTAATTTGGGAAGTTACTACTTGAGAGTCGCTGAGGATTGTCACTTTGGAGGCACCGACCTCTTTGGCAAGTTTTAGTCCTGCGATCAGAGCTTCATATTCAGCCTGGTTATTGGAAGCAGGGAACTCAAATTTCAAGCATACTTCTATTTCGGTTCCCTCTTGGTTGACCAATATTATACCAGCTCCACTTCTGACCTTATTGGAGGATCCATCGACATAAAACTCCCAGGTCGTGGAGGTTTCCACTTGACTGCCTGCATATTCTGCTATGAAGTCGGTAAGGCATTGAGCTTTGACTGCTATCTGAGTTTCATATTTCCGGTCAAACTCGGATAGCTCTATAGCCCATTAAACCATTCTGCCCGCAACATCTGTTTTCTGATGGATTTATTTCATGGGCTGGTTCGTTCGAACTCTTATGGTGTGAGTTTGAAAATAAGGCCGGAGCCTTCTGGATGCTACAATTAAGGCATATACAAATTTTTTAAGTTTTTGATATCTTAATTTAGGGCCTTGTAGCACCTTGCTAGTGAAGTAAATGGGATGTTGTTTGATCTCATCTTCTCATATTAATGCTAACGTGACAACCTTCTCGACGACAGCTAAATATAATACGAGTTCTTCCCCTACTTTTGGCCAAGTAAGGATGGGAGGTTGGCTCAGAAACTTTTTGAATTCCTAAAAGGCCTCTTCGCATTCAGGAGTCTATTTGAACTAGCATCCTTTTCTTAGTAGTGAAAAAAGTGGTAGGGATATTAATGCTGATCCTGCCAAGAACCTGGATAGAGTTGCAAGCCATCCATTCAACTATTGGACTTCCTTTAAGCAGGTCGGACTTTTCATTTCCAAAACTGCTCTACACTTGTCGGGGTTAGCTTCAATTCCCCTTTGTGTTAACATAAACCCTAGGAATTTTTCAGCTTTCACTGCAAAGGCGCATTTGGTGGGGTTTAACCTCATCCCATGCCTCCTTATAGTTCCGAAGACTTGTGAGAGGTCAGTCAAGAAACTGGCTTCGTCGTTGGTCTTTACTAACATATCATCTACATATACTTCCATGAGGCTTCCAAGGTGAGGTGCAAACACCTTATTCATCAACCATTGATAGGTGGCCCCTGCATTTTTTAATCTAAATGGCATCACCACATAGTAATAGTTTGCCTTGGTTGTGATGAAAGATGTTATCTCCTAATCTGATTTATACATCGGGATCTAATTGTAGCCCAAGTAAGCATCCATAAATGAGAAGTATTGATACCCCGAGCTAGAATCCACTAGGGCATCAATGTTGGGCAGAGGATATGAGTCCTATGGACATGCTTTGTTGAGGTCGGTATAGTCGACACATATCCTCCACTTCCCATTCTGCTTTTTAACCAGCACCACGTTTGCTAGCCAGGTCGGTACGTGACTTCTCTGATAAACCCTGCCTCTAGCAAAGCTTGTACTTGTTCTTCAACCACTTAAGCCTGTTCGGGTCCAAGCTTGCGTCTCCTTTGTTGAACAGGTCGGGATCCTAGGTAGATGGCCAGCCTATGTGACATGAACTCGGAATCTATCCTAGGCATGTCAGAGGCTTTCAGGTGAAGAGGTCAGAGTTCTATTGTAGGAGATTTACCAGTTCCCGCTTCAGATCTTTTGCTAGGTTGGCTCCTATGTTAGTAGTTTTTCCGACCTCATTTCCAATTTGGACTTCTTCTATTTTTCCTCCGGGCTGTGGTCATAGCTCTTCCCTTACTTGGACTCCTCTGAGTTCAATTGTGTTGACTTCCTTGTCTTTACCCCTTAGGTTTAGGCTTTCATTATAACACTTCCTTTCCAACTTCTGATCTCCCTTGATGGTAGAAATCTCCTCTGGTGTCGGGAATTTCATACAAAAATGAAGGGTTGAGACAACCGCTCCCAGCCCATTTAGGGTTGTTCTGTCTATCAGGGCGTTGTAAGCGGAGGTTACATCGACAACAATGAAATCGATGCTTAAAGTCCTGGACTGTAGTTCCTTTCCGAAAGTTGTATGCAGGGAAATGAAGCCCAGTGGCTTAATGGGAGCATTCCCTAATTTGAAAAGGGTATCTGATAAACTCTAATTTTGTGGTTTATATTGTGTAGAATTTGGGGGATTTTGTCAATATTTTCCGCACTTATTCACAAGAAATGCATGATTTTGTGTTCCTTTCCTAATATTGCTTCATGATGAAAAACATGCTTTTTTTGCCTTAGAATTGCTATATTTTGATCCTCTTTTATTACCATTCGATGTCGTGATGTATTTGTTGAGTGATTTCAAAATGTATAAGGCAAGAATGGCATAGGAGAGAGAAAAGAAGCATGCACAAGAGGAAGGAGCATGAAGATTTGGATTTTGGGAACCTCAGCATGGGCGCGCACGCGCACTTCACGCACACGCGTGGATGTGGACAGCTGGAAGCGGCACGCGTAGATTAGAGCATCCACACGGATCAGAGAAATCCCACCGACGCGCACGCGCACATGGCGCGCACGCGTGGATCACAAAATCAATCGGCACGCACGCTCGCATGGCGCGTACGCGCGACAAGCTGCACGTGACCTCATTAAAGGAAATCATGCCTGCCGATTTCTGAGGCTCAATAGGCCCACTTTCAAGCTGGTTCTGCATGGAAAAAGACCCAAGGATGCTAGGGGAAAGGGGGGATCATTCATTCACACTTAGACACAATTTTTAGCTAGTTTTTTAGTTCTTTGTTCTTCTAGAGAGAGAAACCCTTGTTCCTCTCTAGATTTAGCTTTGATTTGATCTTTCCTTGTTGAATACTGAATTGGATCTTGTTAATTACTAGTTTTAATTGTTTAATTTGAATTCCTTAGTATAATTTTGCTTAGATCTTGTGTTAGTTTTATGTTTCCTTGTCAATTGTCATTTTATACCCATCTCATGAATCCTATGGATCTTGACTTGTTAATTTTGCATTGGTGATTTTCATGATTAATGGTGTTGTTTGAGAGATTTTATATTGATAATTGTTAGTGGGTACTTGTTGATTTCCATTTAATTGCAATTTGAATATGTCTCTTATTAATGGTTACCATGTGTTTGATGAAATGTTTCCTTTAATTATGGAGTAGTCCTCTTTACTCTTGGCCTAGGCTACAGGAATTGGGTAAACTTGAGTCATTGGGTCTAATGGATTTGATGATTTGGGAACCCTTAGTGGTCAATTTGATAACCATTGACACTAGCCTACTACTAAGTCAATTAGTAGTTAGGTTGGACCTTATGGGTTGATGTTGACTAAACCATTTAAAATACTTCAAGTATAGAAGTAAACTTAATGAGTTTGGTTCCTCATAATTGTCAAGATATGGTTATTAGACAAGGATAGTGACCCCAATTCCCATGTCTAGCCAAGAGTTGCTTTTATTATTCATATTTGAAAACCCAAAAATTATAATTGCTTTGTCTTAGTTATAGTTACTTGTTTAGTTTAGAGTAGATTTATATTGGATGTTGTCTTATTAGTTTGGAATTGCTCACATCTTGCTTTAGTTACTTGAATTAGTTTCTTGCACTTCAAGATTACTTGCTTGTTAGGATTCCTAGTTTAATTTCTTGCTCATGACTTGCAACCCCGGATTTCTACCTAATGTTGATGCACATGTCTGCCCATTCCTTGTGAGACGACCCGAGGTTTGAATACTTCGGTTACTTTTATTGGAGTTGAACTTGTGACAACCAATTCCTTCGAAATTTGATTCGAGGATTGACTATCGGTTTGGACTATACTGACAACGAAATCACTTTGTCAAATTCCGAACCGGTACAAATCCTTGCACCATCAAATTTTTGGCGCTGTTGCCGGGGAATGGTTCCAACATATGCCTTGATATTGGTTATGTGAATATGTGAATATTGTAGATAGTTTACTTGCTTTCAATACTTAGCTATAGTTTAGATTTCCTTTGTATTTGTGCTATGACTCCTAAGTTTGATGACTCGGTATCAACCGAATTCTAGCTTAGGCAAGTTTGACCCCGAGATTGAAAGAACCTTGTTACACACTCGGCAAGCTAGACGGCGGTTGGACTACACGGCTAGTACTTCGGCTTCTCTTGAGGAACATACCAAATCACTAGACGGTACCAAGAGTGACTTGGAGTCCGCTACTTCCTATTCTTCTGTTGGCACTACTAATACATCTTTGCATCCTACAGGTGATCCATACATGACGGAGCCACGACGGATCACTTTGCATGAGCAAGAAGCTCCGGATATCATACTTCAACCTTTGCAAGCAAGGTATCCCAACCTTGATCCAAACTTTGAATTGAAGAGTAGCTTAATAAATCTACTTCCTAAGTATCATGGGTTGCCGGGTCAAGACTCCATCCGACATCTAAAAGATTTTCAAGTTGCTTGTTCTACGGCTCGAAGGCATGGAGCCGATGAGGTGGCTATTATGGTTTTTACCTTCCCTTTCTCTCTTGAAGGGCAAGCAAAGACATGGTTTTATTCACAACCGGATGAGATTGTGACCAATTGGGATTTCTTGAGAAGAGAGTTTCTAGATAAATTCTTCCCACCGGAGAAGACCGACTACATCCAAAAGAAGATCTCCGGTATAATGCAAAAGGATCAAGAGAGTTTGTATGAGTATTGGACTCGGTTCAAGAGGCTATTGAAATCTTGTCCACACCATGGGTTGAACACTCACTTGCTCATTAGTTACTTCACCAGAGGTCTTTGTGCAGAAGATAGAAGATTGCTCACTGCTTTTAGTGGCGGTTCCCTTTAAAAAAACAAGACAGAAGGAGAAGCTTGGAGCTTGATAAATGATGTTGCTGAGGCTACACAACACCTAAGGGTGAGAAGTAATCCTCTCAAGGGTGTGGTAGAACCATCACCATCCGAAGCAAGCTTGACCAAAGCGCTTGGGGATATGACCACTATCCTCACGTAAATACAAAAAGATCAAAAGGAATACTACTCCATCCAAGCCATTCAAGCCTCATCCCAAGTTGCTCAACTTGAAGGCCCTCCTAGAATTTGTGGTTTGTGCTATAGCACCACACATTACACCGATCAATGTCATCAAATTCAAGAGGAGCATGCCCTTGTCGTGGCCAATGTAAATTACAACAACCGTCCGCCCTACCTTTCTCAAGGCCAAAACAACTACTCTCATAGTAGTAATCAAAATCAAGGGTGGAGGAATAATGCACAAGGGAGCAATCAAAACCAAAGATGGAACAACTCTTCTTCTAATTACAACAACAACCAATCTTCATCTCAATATCATCATAACAATAATAACCACCAAGCCAACCAAAATCACCATAACCAAAACCAAAATAACTACACTAAATACCAAGTACCACACCATAGACAACAATCCAACCAATCCTCTTCATCTTCCACCAATCAAGTTGATGAGCTTAGAGCCGCTGTGGAGAAACGGGACGAGGGCTACAAGGCTCAATTCGAGGCTATGAGCGCTCAATTGGCCAATATCACCGATATGATTTCGAAGATGGCCATGTCCTCCTCCAATAACACCAACCAACCCTCAAGCTCCTCTAACCTTCCTTCCCAACCCCTTCCAAATCCCAAGGACGGTCTCAACGCCATCACTCTACGGTCGGAGACTACATTGGAGGAGATACCTCCTAGGGTCATGGAAGACATCCATGAGGAAGAGGTGGTCGTTGAATCTCCACATGAAAAAGAGGAGGTAGACAAAAGGTATGATGAAGAAGGAGTAAGCCTTAAGGAACCCAAGAGGAAAGCTATAGTGGATGAGTCCATTCCTATCCCATTCTCTTCCTTGGTGAAGAAAGCAAAGAAGACTCCAGAATTCGATTTAAACAAGATTCAAGTGTTCAAGAAAGTTGAGGTAACCATACCACTTCTTGATGCTATCCAACAAATTCCGAAGTATGCAAAATTTCTGAAGGACTTGTGTACTCACAAGGATAGGATAGAAGAATTGGAGACATTATCCTTGGGTAGTTCAATTTCTTCCTTGATGGAATCTATTCCAAAAAATGTGGTGACCCTGGGCCTTTTTTAGTGTCTTGTCGTATTGGTGGACGCATTTTTCATGACTGTATGTGTGATTGATGAGCGGATAATTTATACGCTTTTTGGCATTGTTTTTAGTATGTTTTTAGTAGAATCTAGTTACTTTTAGGGATGTTTTCATTAGTTTTTATGTTAAATTCACATTTCTGAATTTTACTATGAGTTTGTGTGTTTTTCTATGATTTCAGGTATTTTCTGGATGAAATTGAGGGACTTGAGCAAAAATCAGATTCAGAGGTTGAAGAAAAACTGCTGATGCTGTTGGATTCTAACCTCCCTGCACTCAAAGTGGATTTTCTGGAGCTACAGAACTCAAAATGGCGCGCTTCTAATTGCGTTGGAAAGTAGACATCCAGCGCTTTCCAGCAATATATAATAGTCCATACTTTGGCTAAGTTTAGATGACGTAAAAGGGCGTTGAACGCCAGTTCTACGTTGCTGTCTGGAGTTAAACGCCAGAAACACGTCACAAGCCAGAGTTGAACGCCAGAAATACGTTACAAACTGGCGTTCAACTCCAAGAATGACCTCTACACGTGTAACATTCAAGCTCAGCCCAAGCACACACCAAGTGGGCCCCGGAAGTGGATTTATGCATCAATTACTTACTTCTGTAAACCCTAGTAACTAGTTTAGTATAAATAGGACTTTTTACTATTGTATTAGACATCTTTTGATCATTTTTAGATCTCTAGACCTCCATGGGAGGCTGGCCACTCGGCCATGCTTACCCTCTATTCACTTATGTATTTTTCAACGGTAGAGTTTCTGCACTCCATAGATTAAGGTGTGGAGCTCTGCTGTTCCTCAAAGATTAATGCAAAGTACTACTATTTTTCTATTCAATTCAACTTATTCCGCTTCTAAGATATTCATTCGCACTTCAACCTGAATGTGATGAACGTGACAATCATCATCATTCCCTATGAATGCGTGCCTGACAACCACTCCCGTTCTACCTTAGATTGAATGAGTATCTCTTGGATATCTTAATCAGAATCTTCGTGGTATAAGCTAGATTGATGGCGGTATTCATGAGAGTCCGGAAAGTCTAAACCTTATCTGTGGTATTCCGAGTAGGACTCTGGGATTGAATGACTGTGACGTACTTCAAACTCGTGAGTGCTGGGCGTAGTGACAGACGCAAAAGGAGGGTAAATCCTATTCCAGTATGATCGAGAACCTCAGATGATTAGCCATGCTGTGACAGAGCATTTGGACCATTTTCACAAGAGGATGGGACGCAACCATTGACCACAGTGATGCCTCCAGATGATTATCCATGCAGTGACAGTGCATCGGACCATTTTCACAGAGAGGATCGAAAGTAGCCATTGACAATGGTGATGTCCTTACATAAAGCCAGCCATGGAAAGGAGTAAGACTGATTGGATGAAGACAGCAGGAAAGCAAAGGTTCAGAGGAACGAAAGCATCTCTATACACTTATCTGAAATTCTCACCAATGATATACATAAGTGTTTCTATCCTTATTTTCTATCTATTTTTTATTTATGTTCGAAAACTCCATAACTATTTTATATCCGCCTGACTGAGATTTACAAGGTGACCATAGCTTTCTTCATACCAACAATTTCTGTGGGATCGACCCTTACTCACGTAAGGTTTATTACTTGGACGACCCAGTGCACTTGCTGGTTAGTTGTATCGAAGTTGTGAATGAAAAACAATTTATTAAGACGTGCGTACATAGTTTTTGGCGCCGTTGCCTGAGATCACAATTTCGTGCACCAAGTTTTTGGCACCGTTGCTGGGGATTGTTCGAGTTTGGACAACTGACGGTTCATCTTGTTGCTCAGATTAGGTAATTTTCTTTTTGTTTTATTTTCAAAAATTTTTCAAAAATCTTTCAAAAATTTCTCCTTTGTTTTCGAAAAAAAAAATGTTTTCAAAAATATATTTTTCTTCAGAATTTTTAAGAATGAATTCTAGTGTTTCATGAAGCATATTGAAGCCTGGCTGGATGTAAAGCCATGTCTAATTCTTTTAGACTGAGGCTTCCTCTTATTAGTATATGAAGTTGGATGAAGTATCAGCTGTTGTATGACTGATTTGTATCTTCTAAAGCTTGGCTGGCTATTAAGCCATGCCTAACCCTTAGATTGGAGCTTTAGACTAAGAGTACAATATTCCTGGAATTCATATTAAAAATTTTGGAATCCTTATTTTTCTTTTTCACACTAATTTTCGAAAAATCCAAAAAAATTCATAAAATCATAAAAATAAAAAATAAAAAAAAATTATTTTGTGTTTCTTGTTTGAGTCTTGAGTCGATTTCAAGTTTGGTGTCAACTGCATGTTTTAAAGTTTGCATAAAATTTTCGAAAAATTCATGCATTCATAGTGTTCTTCATGATCTTTAAGTTGTTCTTGGTAAGTCTTCTTGTTTGATCTTGATGTTTTCTTGTTTTGTGTTGTATGGTGTTTTTCATATGCATTCTTGAATTCTTAGTGCCTGAACATTAAAGATATCTAAGTTTGGTGTCATGCATGTTTTCTTTGCATATAAAAATTTTCAAAAATATGTTCTTGGTGTTCATCTTGACATTCAAAGTGTTCTTGGTGTTCATCTTGACATTCATAGTGTTCTTGCATGCATTCCTTGTTTTGATCCAAAAAGAAAAGAGAAAAACATAAAAATGATGTTTTAATTTTTCTCTCTCATCATAAAAATTCAAAAATAAAAAAAATATCTTTCCCTCTCTTCTCTCATAAATTTCAAAAATTAGATTTGACTTTTTCAAAAATTTTTAAAATTTAGTTGTTTTTATGAGTCAAATCAAATTTTCAATTTAAAAAATCTTATCTTTTTCAAAATCTTTTTCAAAAATCAAATCTTTTTCATTTTTCTTAGTTATTTTCGAAAATTCTAAAAATATTTTTCAAAAATCTTTTTCTTATCTTTATCACATCAAATTTTCGAAAATAACATCATCAATTAATGTTTTGATTCAAAAATTTCAAGTTTGTTACTTACTTGTTAAGAAAGATTCAAACTTTAAGTTCTAGAATCATATCTTGTGATTTTTTGTGAATCAAGTCATTAATTGTGATTTTTTCAAATCTTTTTCAAAACTAATTTCAATCATATCTTTTCAAAAATATCTTCTTATCTTATCTTTTTCAAAATTTGATTTTAAAATATCCTTTCTAACTTCTTATCTTCTTATCTTTTAAAAATTGATTTTCAAATTTGTTTCAACTAACTAACTAACTTTTTGTTTGTTTCTTATCTTTTTCAAAACTACCTAACTAACTCTCTCTCTCTCTCTAATTTTCGAAAATATCTTTCCTCTTTTTCAAAATTTCTTTTTAATTAACTAATTATTTTAAATTTTGATTTTAATTTTCGAAAATTACTAACCATTTTCAAAAACTATTTTCAAAAATCACTAACTCTTTTTCAAAAATTGTTTTCGAAAATTCTCTCTCTCTCTCATCTCCTTCTCTTTATTTATTCATCTACTAACACTTCATCTCACCCAAATTCGAACCCCCTCTTCCATCTGTGTTCGAATTTTCTTTTCTTCTACTCACATAAGGGAACCTCTATACTCGGGCAAAAAGGATCCCTATTATTATTATTTTTCTGTCCATCTTTTTCATATGAGCAGGAGCAAAGACAAGAAAATTCTTGTTGAAGCAGATCCAGAACCTGAAAGGAATCTGAAGAGGAAACTAAGAGAAGCTAAATTACAACAATCCAGCAAGCACCTTTCAGAAATTTTTGAACAAGAAGAGGAGATGGCAGCCGAAAATAATAATAATGCAAGGAGGATGCTTGGTGACTTTACTGCACCTAATTCCAATTTACATGGAAGAAGCATCTCCATCCCCACCATTGGAGCAAATAATTTTGAGCTGAAACCTTAGCTAGTTTCTCTAATGCAGCAAAACTGCAAGTTTCATGGACTTCCATCTGAAGATCCTTTTCAGTTCTTAACTGAATTTTTGCATATCTGTGATACTGTTAAGACTAATGGAGTAGATCCTAAAGTCTACAGGCTCATGCTTTTCCCTTTTACTGTAAGAGACAGAGCTAGAGTGTGGTTGGACTCTCAACCCAAAGATAGCCTGAACTCATGGGATAAGCTGGTCAAGGCTTTCTTAGCCAAGTTCTTTCCTCCTCAAAAGCTGAGTAAGCTTAGAGTGGATGTTCAGACCTTCAGACAGAAAGAAGGTGAATCCCTCTATGAAGCTTGGGAGAGCTACAAAGAACTGACCAAAAAGTGTCCTTCTGACATGCTTTCAGAGTGGGCCATCCTGGATATATTCTATGATGGTCTGTCTGAATTAGCTAAAATGTCATTGGATACTTCTGCAGGTGGATCCATTCACCTAAAGAAAATGCCTGTAGAAGCTCAAGAACTCATTGACATGGTTGCTAATAACCAGTTCATGTACACTTCTGAAAGGAATCCTGTGAGTAATGGGATGCCTATGAAGAAGGGAGTTCTTGAAATTGATACTCTGAATGCCATACTGGCTCAGAATAAAATATTGACTCAGCAAGTCAACATGATTTCTCAGAGTCTGAATGGAATGCAAGCTGCATCCAACAGTACTCAAGAGGCTTCTTATGAAGAAGAAGCTTATGATCCTGAGAACCCTGCAATAGCAGAGATAAATTACTTGGGTGAACCATATGGAAACACCTATAATCTCTCATGGAGAAATCACCCAAATCTCTCATGGAAGGATCATCAAAAGCCTCAACAAGGCTTTAATAATGGTGGAAGAAATAGGTTTAACAATAGTAAACCTTTTCCATCATCCACTCAGCAACAGACAGAGAATTCTGAGCAGAATCCATCTAGCTTAGCAAATTTAGTCTCTGATCTATCTAAGGCCACTGTGAGTTTCATGAATGAAACAAGGTCCTCCATTAGAAATTTGGAAGCACAAGTGGGCCAGCTGAGTAAAAGGATCACTGAAATCCCTCCTAGTACTCTCCCAAGCAATACAGAAGAAAATCCAAAAGGAGAGTGCAAGGCTATTGATATAACTATCATGGCCGAATCCAAAGAGGAATGGGAGGACGTGAATCCCAAGGAGGAAGACCTCCTGGGACGCCCAGTGATCAATAAGGAGCTTCCCTCTGAGGAACCAAAGGAATCTGAGACTCATCAAGAGACCATAGAGATTCCATTGAACCTCCTTATGCCATTCATGAGCTCTGATGAGTATTCCTCTTCTGAAGAGAATGAGGATGTTACTGAAGAGCAAGCTGCCAAGTTCCTTGGTGTAATCATGAAGCTGAATGCCAAATTATTTGGCATTGAGACTTGGGAAGATGAAACTCCCTTGTTCACCAATGAACTGAGTGATCTGGATCAACTGACATTGCCTCAGAAGAAACAGGATCCTGGAAAGTTCATAATACCTTGTACCATAGGCACTATGATCTTTGAAAAGGCTCTGTGTGACCTTGGTTTAGGAATAAACCTCATGCCCCTCTCTGTAATAGAGAAACTGGGAATCTTTGGGGTGCAAGCTACTAAAATCTCATTAGAGATGACAGACAATTCAAGAAAACAGGCTTATAGAAAAGTAGAGGACGTTTTAGTAAAGGTTGAAGGCCTTTACATCCCTGCTGATTTCATAGTCCTAGATACTGGGAAGGATGAGGATAAATTCATCATCCTTGGAAGACCCTTCCTAGCCACAGCAACAGCTGTGATTGATGTTGACAGAGGCGAACTAGTCCTTCAATTGAATGAGGACTCCCTTGTGTTTGCAACTCAAGGTCATCCTTCTGTAAACATGGAGAGGAAGCATAAAAAGCTTCTCTCACTGCAGAGTCAACCAGAGCCCCCACAGTCAAACTCTAAGTTTGGTGTTGGGAGGCCACAACCAAACTCTAAGTTTGGTGTTGAACTCCCATATCCAAAATCTAAGTTTGGTGTTGGGGAGTCTCAATAATGCTCTGAACATCTGTGAGGCTCCATGAGAGCCCACTGTCAAGCTATTGACATTAAAGAAGCGCTTGTGGGAGGCAACCCAATTTTTATTTATCTAATTTTATTTTTATTTGTTTTTCGTGTTTTATTAGGTTCATGATCATGTGGAGTCACAAAATAAATATAAAAATTGAAAACGGAATCAAAAACAGCAGAAGAAAAATCACACCCTGGAGGAGGATCTCACTGGCGCTTAAACGCCAGTAAGGAGCATCTGGCTGGCGTTCAACGCCAGAACAGAGCATGGTTCTGGCGCTGAACGCCCAAAATGGGCAGCATCTGGGAGTTTGAACGCCAGAATTGTACCCTGGAGAAGAGCTGGCGCTGAACGCCCAGAACAAGCATGGTTCTGGCGTTCAACGCCAGAAATGGGCAATAAATGGGCGTTCAACGCCCAGAACAAGCACCAATCTGGCGCTGAACGCCCAGAGTTGTGTGCAAGGGCATTTTGCATGCCTAATTTGGTGCAAGGTTGTAAATCCTTGAACACCTCAGGATCTGTGGACCCCACAGGATCACCTCAGGATCTGTGGACCCCACAGGATCCCCACCTACCTCCACTCACTTCTTCTCACCCCTCTTTCACACAATCTCATAAATACTCTTCCCCAAAACTCTTCACCAATCACCTCAATCTCTCTTCCCTATCACCACTTCACCACTCACATCCATCCACTCTTCCCCATAAACCTACCTCATAAACCCCACCTACCTTCAAAATTCAAAATCAATTTCCCACCCAAAACCCACCCTTATGGCCGAACATTACCCCCTCCCTTCCCTATATATAGCCCTCCATTCCTCCTCATTTTCACACAACACAACCCTCTCTTCTCTTCTTGGCCGCATACACCTCTCCCACTCTTCTCCATATTTTCTTCTTCTTCTTCTATTATTCTTTCTTCTTTTGCTCGAGGGCGAGCAATATTCTAAGTTTGGTGTGGTAAAAGCATAAGCTTTTTGTTTTTCCATTACCATTGATGGCACCCAAGACCAGAGAATCCTCTAGAAAAGGAAAAGGGAAGACAAAAGCTTCCACCTCCGAGTCATGGGAGATGGAAAGATTCATCTCCAAAGCTCATCAAGACCACTTCTATGATGTTGTGGCCAAGAAGAAGGTGATCCCCGAGGTCCCTTTCATGCTCAAGAAGAATGAGTATCTGGAGATCCGACATGAAATCCAAAGAAAAGGTTGGAAAGTTCTAACAAACCCCATCCAACAAGTCGGCATCCTAATGGTTCAAGAGTTCTATGCCAATGCATGGATCACTAGGAACCATGATCAAAGTAAGAACCCAAACCCAAAGAATTATATTACAATGGTTCGGGGGAAATACTTAGATTTTAGTCCGAAAAATGTGAGGTTGGCGTTTAACTTGCCTATGATGCAAGGAGATGCACGCCCCTACACTAGAAGGGTCAACTTTGATCAAAGGTTGGACCAAGTCCTCATGGACATATGTGTGGAAGGAGCTCAATGGAAGATTGACTCCAAAGGCAAGCCGGTTCAATTAAGAAGACTGGACCTCAGATTGTGGCTAGAGGATGGTTGGGGTTCATCCAACGCTCCATCATCCCCACTAGCAACCGATCTGAAGTTACTGTGGATCGGGCCATCATGATCCATAGCATCATGACTGATGAGGAAGTAGAAGTTCATGAAGTCATCTCCCTTGAACTCTACAAAATAGCCGAAAAGTCCTCCCCCATGGCAAGGCTAGCTTTCCCTCATCTTATTTTCCATCTATGTTACTCAGCTGGAGCTTTCATAGAAGGAGACATTCCCATTGAGGAAGAGAAGCCCATCACTAAGAAAAGGATGGAGCAAGCAAGAGAGCCCATTCATGGAGCTCAAGAGACGCATGAAGCTCATCACCATGAGATCCCGGAGATGCCTCAAATGCATTTTCCTCCACAAAACTATTGGGAGCAAATCAATGCCTCCCTAGGAGAATTAAGTTCCAACATGGGACAATTAAGGGTGGAACATCAAGAACACTCCATCATCCTTCATGAAATTAGAGAAGATCAAAAAGCAATGAGGGAAAAGCAACAAAGACAAGGAAGAGACATAGAAGAGCTCAAGGACATCATTGGTTCCTCAAGAAGGAAACGCCACTATCACTAAGGTGGACACATTCCTTGTTCTTAAATTCTCTATTTTTCATTTTCTCTATGTTAAGTGCTTATATATGTTTGTGTCTTATTACATGATCATTAGTAGTTAGTAACTTTGTCTTAAAGTTATGAATGTCCTATGAATCCATCACCTCTCTTAAAAGAAAAATGTTTTAATTCAAAAGAACAAGAAGTACATGAGTTTCGAATTTATCCTTGAACTTAGTTTAATTATATTGATGTGGTGACAATGCTTCTTGTTTTCTGAATGAATGCTTGAACAGTGCATATGTCTTTTGAAGTTGTTGTTTAAGAATGTTAAATATGTTGGCTCTTGAAAGAATGATGACAAGGAGACATGTTATTTGATAATCTGAAAAATCATAAAAATGATTCTTGAAGCAAGAAAAAGCAGCAAAGAACAAAGCTTGCAAAAAAAAAAGGCGAAAAAAAAAGAGAAAAAGCAAGCAGAAAAAGCCAAAAGCTCTTAAAACCAAGAGGCAAGAGCAAAAAGCCAATAACCCTTAAAACCAAAAGGCAAGGGTAAATAAAAAGGATCCCAAGGCTTTGAGCATCAGTGGATAGGAGGGCCTAAAGGAATAAAATCCTGGCCTAAGCGGCTAAACCAAGCTGTCCCTAACCATGTGCTTGTGGCGTGAAGGTGTCAAGTGAAAACTTGAGACTGAGCGGTTAAAGTCAAGGTCCAAAGCAAAAAAAAAAAAAAGAGTGTGCTTAAGAACCCTGGACACCTCTAATTGGGGACTTTAGCAAAGCTGAGTCACAATCTGAAAAGGTTCACCTAATTATGTGTCTGTGACATTTATGTATCCGGTGGTAATACTGGAAAACAAAGTGCTTAGGGCCACGGCCAAGACTCATAAAATAGCTGTGTTCAAGAATCATCATACTAAACTAGGAGAATCAATAACACTATCTGAACTCTGAGTTCCTATAGATGCCAATCATTCTGAACCTCAATGGATAAAGTGAGATGCCAAAACTATTCAAGAGGCAAAAAGCTACAAGTCCCGCTCATCTAATTGAAGCTATGTTTCATTGATAGTTTGGAATTTATAGTATATTCTCTTCTTTTTATCCTATTTATTTTCAGTTGCTTGGGGACAAGCAACAATTTAAGTTTGGTGTTGTGATGAGCGGATAATTTATACGCTTTTTGGCATTGTTTTTAGTATGTTTTTAGTAGAATCTAGTTACTTTTAGGGATGTTTTCATTAGTTTTTATGTTAAATTCACATTTCTGGACTTTACTATGAGTTTGTGTATTTTTCTGTGATTTCAGGTATTTTCTGGCTGAAATTGAGGGACTTGAGCAAAAATCAGATTCAGAGGTTGAAGAAAGACTGCTGATGTTGTTGGATTCTGACCTCCCTGCACTCAAAGTGGATTATCTGGAGCTATGGAACTCAAAATGGCGCGCTTCCAATTGCGTTGGAAAGTAGACATCCAGGGCTTTCCAGAAATATATAATAGTCCATACTTTGGTCAAGTTTAGATGACATAAAAGGGCGTTGAAAGCCAGTTCTATGCTGCTGTCTGGAGTTAAACGCCAGAAACACGTAACAAGCCAGAGTTGAACGCCAGAAATACGTTACAAACTAGCGTTCAACTCCAAGAATGAACTCTACATGTGTAACATTCAAGTTCAGCCCAAGCACACACCAAGTGGGCCCCGGAAGTGGATTTATGCATCAATTACTTACTTCTGTAAACCCTAGTAACTAGTTTAGTATAAATAGGACTTTTTACTATTGTATTAGACATCTTTTGATCATTTTTAGATCTCTAGACCTCCATGGGAGGCTGGCCACTCGGCCATGCTTACCCTCTATTCACTTATGTATTTTTCAACGGTAGAGTTTCTGCACTCCATAGATTAAGGTGTGGAGCTCTGCTGTTCCTCAAAGATTAATGCAAAGTACTACTATTTTTCTATTCAATTCAACTTATTCCGCTTATAAGATATTCATTCACACTTCAACCTGAATGTGATGAACGTGACAATCATCATCATTCCCTATGAATGCGTGCCTGACAACCACTCCCGTTCTACCTTAGATTGAATGAGTATCTCTTGGATCTCTTAATCAGAATCTTCGTGGTATAAGCTAGATTGATTGCGGTATTCATGAGAGTCCAGAAAGTCTAAACCTTGCCTATGGTATTCCGAGTAGGACTCTGGGATTGAATGACTGTGACGGACTTCAAACTTGCGAGTGCTGGGCGTAGTGACAGACGCAAAAGGAGGGTGAATCCTATTCCAGTATCATCGAGAACCTCAGATGATTAGCCGTGCTGTGACAGAGCATTTGGACCATTTTCACAAGAGGATGGGACGCAACCATTGACCACGGTGATGCCTTCAGATGATTAGCCATGCAGTGGCAGCGCATCGGACCATTTTCACAGAGAGGATCGAAAGTAGCCATTGACAATGGTGATGTCCTTACATAAAGCCAGCCATGGAAAGGAGTAAGACTGATTAGATGAAGACAGCAGGAAAGCAGAGGTTCAGAGGAACGAAAGCATCTCTATACACTTATCTGAAATTCTCACCAATGATATACATAAGTGTTTCTATCCTTATTTTCTATCTATTTATTATTTATGTTCGAAAACTCCATAACTATTTTATATCCGCCTGACTGAGATTTACAAGGTGACCATAGCTTGCTTCATACCAACAATCTCCGTGGGATCGACCCTTACTCACGTAAGGTTTATTACTTGGACGACCCAGTGCACTTGCCGGTTAGTTGTATCGAAGTTGTGAATGAAAAACAATTTATTAAGACGTGCGTACATTGTTTTTGGCGCCGTTACCTGAGATCACAATTTCGTGCACCAGTGATCTAGGGGCTTGCATAAGCATCATGCCGCTCTCCATTTTTGTGCGGTTGAATTTAGCTCCATTAAAGAAATCGGCAGCAAAGTTTGCCTTAGCCGATAAAAGTGTGATCACTGTGATGGGAATAGCAGAAGATGTACCTGCGGCGATCAAGGACTTGGTCTTTTCGGTTGACTTTTACATCCTTGAAATGCCTCCAACAGAAAATAGAAGCTCATCTTCCGTTCTACTTGGTATACCCTTCCTTAAGACCTCTAAATTCAAGTTAGATGCCTTCACCGGCATATATTCCTTTGAGGTCAGAGACAAGACTATCAGGTTCAATTTGGAAGAAGCCATGAAGCATCCTCCCGAAGAGCATTCTGTTCTCCGATGTGATGTAATCGATGAAGTGGTAGTGGAAGTGCGAGAAGAAGACCACAACAAGTTGTGCTGCCCTATTAATGAGGAGACGGATATCCAAGAGGGTGAATATGAGAAAGTTGTTGAGAATGAACTCCGTGAGCTTGATGAAAAGGAAACTCAGCTTGAGGCAAAGAGTGAACTGAAGCCTCTTCCATCTCATTTGAAGTATGCTTTCTTAGAGGACAACCAAAAGTTTTCGGTCATTATTGCTAGTGAGCTTTCTAGTGAAGAAGAAGAGAAGCTCCTAGATGTTCTAAGAAAGTACAAGAAGGCAATTGGTTGGAGCCTAGCCGATATTGTGGGAATTGACCCCCGCAAGTGCATGCATCGTATATTTCTCCAAGAGGGAGCTCGGCCGGTTAGGCAACCGCAAAGGAGGCTTGGTACACGAAATCGTGATCGCACACTTTTCACACAACTCCGTGCAGCTGACCAGCAAGTGCACTGGGTCGTCCAAGTAATACCTTACGTGAGTAAGGGTCGATCCCACGGAGATTGTCGGCTTGAAGCAAGCTATGGTCATCATTATAAATCTCAGTCAGGCGGATTCAAATGTTCATGAGTTTGATAATTAAAATATAATTAGAACAGAAAATAAGATAGAAATACTTATGTAATTCATTGGTAGGATTTCAGATAAGCGTATGAAGATGATTTGTTCCTTCTGAATCTCTACTTTCCTGTTGCCTTCATCCAATCATGCGAACTCCTTTCCATGGCAAGCTGTATGTTGGGGGGATCACCGTTGTCAATGGCTACCGTCCGTCCTCTCAGTGAAAATGGTCCAAATGCGCTGTCACCGAACGTACGGCTAATCATCTGTCGGTTCTGACTCATGTTGGAATATGATCCATTGATCCTTTTGCGTCTGTCACTACGCCCAACGCTCGCGAGTTTGAAGCTCGTCACAGTCATCCCATCCCAGATCCTACTCGGAATACCACAGATAAGATTTAGACTTTCCAGATCTCAAGAATGCTGCCAATTGATTCTAGCTTATACCACGAAGACTCTGATCTCACAGAATAGAGGGCTCTGTTGTCAGGAGAGGCAACCATGCATCGTGGACCAGGAGGCATAGAGATATGCAGTCAAGCTCGTTTTCATGTAGAACGGAAGTGGTTGTCAGGCACGCATTCATAAGTGAGAATGGTGATGAGTGTCATATAATCATCACCATTCATCATGTTGAAGTGCGAATGGATATCTTAGAATAAGACTAAGCTTGGATTGAATAGAAAAACAATAGTACTTTGCATTAATTCATGTGGAACAGCAGAGTTCCACACCTTAATCTATGGAGTATAGAAACTCAACCGTTAAAAATACATAAGTGATAATGGTGTTCATTGGCTTCGGCCCCAGAGGGGGAACCAGAATAACCAAGATGAAAATACAATAGTAAAAGGTCCTATTTATAATGAACTAGTAACCTAGGGTTTACAGAAATGAGTAAATAATGCAGAAATCCACTTCTGGGCCCACTTGGTGTGTGCTTGGACTGAGCATTGAAGTTTTCACATGTAAAGACTTTTCTTGGAGTTAAACGCTAGTTTTGGTGCCAGTTTGGGCATTTAACTCCAGCTTTTATGCCAGTTCTGGCGTTTAACGCCAGAATAGGGTAGAAAGTTGGCGTTTAAACGCCAGTTTTCGTTATCAAAACTCGAGTAAAGTATAGACTATTATATATTGCTGGAAAGCCCAGGATGTCTACTTTCCAACGCAATTAAGAGCGCGCCAATTGGGCTTTTGTAGCTCCAGAAAATTCACTTCGAGTGCAGGGAGGTCAGAATCCAACAGCATCTGCAGTCCTTTTTCAGCCTCTGAATCAGATTTTTGCTCAGGTCCCTCAATTTCAGCCAGAAAATACCTGAAATCACAGAAAAACACACAAACTCATAGTAAATTCCAGAAATGTGATTTTTATTCAAAAACTAATAAAAATATAATAAAAATTAACTAAAACATACTAAAAACTACCTAAAAACAATGCCAAAAAGCGTATAAATTATCCGCTTATCACAACACCAAACTTAAATTGGTTCTTGTCCCCAAGCAACTTAAAAACAAAGTAGTATAAAAAGAAGAGAATATACAATAAATTCCGAAAACATCTATAAAGATCAGTTTTAATTAGATGAGCGGGGTTAGTAGCTTTTTGCTTCTGAATAGTTTTGGCATCTCTCTTTATCCTTTGAAACTCAAAATGATTGGCATCTATAGGAACTCAGAATTCAGAGAGTGTTATTGATTCTCCTAGTTCAGTATGTTGATTCTTGAACACAGTTACTTTATGAGTCTTGGCCGTGACCCTAAGCATTTTGTTTTCCAGTATTACCACCGGATACATAAATGCCACAGACACATAACTGGGTGAACCTTTTCAGATTGTGAATCAGCTTTGCTAGAGCCCCCAATCAGAGGTGTCCAGAGCTCTTAAGCACACTCTTTTTGCTTTGGACCACGACTTTAACCACTCAGTCTCAAGCTTTTCACTTGACACCTTCACGCCACAAGCACATGGTTAGGGACAGCTTGGTTTAGCCCTTAGGCCAGGATTTTATTCCTTTAGGCCCTCCTATCCATTAATGCTCAAAGCCTTGGATCCTTTTTTATTTTACCCTTGCCTTTTGGTTTAAAGGGTTACTGGCTTTTTCTGCTTGCTTTTTGTTTTTTCTTTCTTTTTCTTTTATTTTTCACTTTTTTTTCGCCATTTTTGTATTCACTGCTTTTTCTTGCTTCAAGAATCAATTTTATGATTTTTCATATTATCAATAACATTTCTCCTTTTTCATTATTCTTTCAAGAACTAACAAATTTAACATTCATAAACTTCACTATAAAAAATATCCACTGTTCAAGCATTCATTAAGAAAACAAAAAGTATTGCCACCACATCAAAATAATTAAACTATTTTTAAAATTCTAAATTCATGTACTTTTTGTTCTTTTGCAATTAAAAACATTTTTTCATTTGAGAAAGGTGATGGATTCATAGGACATTCATAGCTTTAAGTCATAGACACTTAGACACTAATGATCATGTAATAAGACACAAACATAAGTAAAACAAAAAGCATGATTTTCGAAAAACATAAAAATAAGAACAAGAAGATTAAAGAACGGGTCCACCTTAGTGATGGCGGCTTGTTCTTCCTCTTGAAGATCTTATGAAGTGCTTTAGCTCCTCAATATCTCTTCCTTGCCTTTATTGCTCCTCCCTCATGGCTCTTTGGTCTTCTCTAATTTCATGGAGGAGGATGGAATGCTCTTGTTGCTCCACCTTTAGTTGTCCCATATTGGAACTTAATTCTCCTAGGGAGGTGTTAATTTGCTCCCAATAGTTTTGTGGAGGAAAATGCATCCCTTGAGGCATCTCAGAGATTTCATGATGAGGAATTTTCTCATACTCTTGTCTATGAGTGGGCTCTCTTGCTTGCTCCATCCTCTTCTTAGTGATGGGCTTGTCCTCATCAATGAGGATGTCTTCCTCTATGTCAATTCCAGTTGAATTGCAGAGGTGACAAATGAGATGAGGGAAGGCTATCCTTGCCAAAGTTGAGGACTTGTCCGCCACCTTGTAGAGTTCTAGGGATATAACCTCATGAACTTCTACTTTCTCTCCATTCATGATGCTATGGATCATGATAGCCCGGTCTATAGTAACTTCAGACCGGTTGCTAGTAGGAATGATTGAGCGTTAGATGAACTCCAACCATCCCCTAGCCACGGGCTTGAGGTCAAGCCTTCTTAGTTGAACCGGCTTGCCTCTTGAATCTCTCATTCATTGAGTGCCTTCAGACAAATGTTCATGAGAACTTGGTCCAACCTTTGATCAAAGTTGACCCTTCTAGTGTAGGAGCGTGCATCTCCTTGCATCATTGGCAAGTTGAATGCCAACCTTACATTTTTCGGACTGAAATCTAGGTATTTCCCCCGGACCATTGTAAGCCAATTCTTTGGGTCTGGGTTCATACTTTGATCATGGTTTTTGGTGATCCATGCATTGGCATAGAACTCTTGAACCATTAAGATCCCGACTTGTTGAATGGGGTTGGTGAGAATTTTCCAACCTCTTCTTCGAATCTCATGTCAGATCTCCGGATATTCACTCTTTTTGAGCTTAAAAGGGACCTCAGGGATCACCTTCTTCTTGGCCAAAACTTCATAGAAGTGGTCTTGATGGACATTTGAGATGAATCTTTCCATCTCTCATGACTCAGAGGTGGAAGCTTTTGCTTTCCCTTTTCTCTTTCTAGAGGTTTCTCTGACCTTTGGTGCCATAAATGGTTATGGAAAAACAAAAAGCAACGCTTTTACCACACCAAACTTAGAAAGTTTGCTCGTCCTCGAGCAAAAGAAGAAAGAAGATAGTAGAAGAAGAAGAAATAGAGGAGATGGAGGGGGTTTAGTGGTTCGGCCAAGGGGAAGAAGTAGTGTTTGTGATATGTGAAAATGAAGGAGTGAAGATGAGTTTATATAGGAGTGGAAAGAGATGGTAGGGTTCGTGTATTAGGGGTTGGGTTTGGGAGGGAAAGGATTTGAATTTGAATGGTGAGGTAGGTGGGGTTTTATGATGGATGGATGTGGGTTGGTGAAGAGATTATGGAGAAGAGGGTAGGATTTGATAGGTGAGGGTTTTTTTTTTGGAAGAGGTATTGAGGTGATTGGTCAATGGTGGGTGAAGAAGAAGAAAAGAGAGAGAGAGAGAGAGAGAGAGAGAGAGAGAGAGAGAGAGAGAGAGAGATTTGAGGTAGGTGGGGATCTTGTGGGGTTCACAGATTCTGAGGTGTCGAGGATTTCTCATCCCTGCACCATGTTGGCGTGTAAACACCCATTGGAGTGCCAATCCTGGCGTTAAACGCCAAGTTGCTGCCCATTTCTGGCGTTTAACGCCAGCTTATCTTCCCTTTCTGGTGTTTAAACGCCAACTTTTCTCCCTTTTCTGGCGTTAAACGCCAGCTTTGTGCCCCCTTTCTGGCGTTTAAACGCCAGTAAAATCATCCTCCAAGGTGTGCTTATTTTAATGCTGTTTTTCATTCTGTTTTTGCTTTTTCAGTTGTTTTTGTGACTTCACATGATCATCAACCTAAAGAAAACATAAAATAACAATAGAAAATAGAATTTTAACATAGGTAAGTAAAAAAAATTGGGTTTCCTCCCAACAAGCACTTCTTTAATGTCAATAGCTTGATAGTGGGCTCTCATGGAGCCTCACAGATACTCAGAGCATGATGATGGCCTCCCAACACCAAACTTAGAGCTTAAACGTGGGGGCTCTGTTTGACTCTGCATTGAGAGAAGCTTTTCATGCTTCCTCTCCATGGTTACAGAGGGAGATCCTTGAGCCTTAAACACAAGGTAGTCCTCATTCACTTGAAGGACCAATTCTCCTCTGTCAACATCAATCACAGCTTTTGCTGTGGCTAGGAAGGGTCTGCCAAGGATGATGGATTCATCCATACTCTTCCCAGTGTCCAGGATTATGAAGTCAGCAGGGATGTAAAGGCCTCCAACCTTTACCAAGACATCCTCTACAAGTCCATAAGCCTGCTTCCTTGAATTGTCTGCCATCTCTAGTGAGATTCTTGTAGCTTGTACCTCAATGATCCCTAGCTTCTCCATTACAGAGAGGGGCATGAGGTTTATGCTTGAACCAAGGTCACACAGAACCTTCTCAAAGGTCATGTTGCCTATGGTACAAGGTATTGAGAATTTTCCAGGATCCTGTCTCTTCTGAAGTAATGTCTGCCTAATCAAGTCATTCAGTTCATTGGTGAGCAAGGGGGGTTTATCCTCCCAAGTCTCATTACCAAATAACTTGGCATTCAGCTTCATGATTTCTCCAAGGTACTTGGCAACTTTCTCTTCAGTAATATCTTCATCCTCTTCAGATGAAGAATACTCATCAGAGCTCATGAATGGCAGAAGTATGTTCAATGGAATCTCTATGGTCTCTGTATGAGCCTCAGATTCTTTTGGTTCCTCAAAGAGGAACTCCTTTGAGGCCAGTGGACGTCCCATGAGGTCTTCCTCACTGGGAATCACGTCCTCCTCACTCTCTCCAGGTTCGGCTATGTTAGTCATGGTTATGGCCTTGTACTCTCTCTTGGAATTTTCTTTTGTATTGCTTGGGAGAGTACTAGGAGGAGTTTCAGTAATTCTCTTACTCAGCTGACCCACTTGTGCTTCCAAATTTCTAATGGAGGATCTTGTTTTATTCATGAAACTTAGTGTGGTCTTAGATAGATCAGAGACTATAGTTGCTAAGCCAGAATGACTCTGCTCAGAGTTCTCTGTCTGTTGCTGAGAAGATGATGGAAAATGTTTACTATTGTTAAACCTATTTCTTCCACCATTATTGTTGTTGAAGCCTTGTTGAGGCTTCTATTGGTCCTTCCATGAGAGATTTGGATGATTTCTCCATGAAGGATTATAGGTGTTTCCATAGGATTCTCCCATATAATTCACCTCTTCTATTGCAGGATTCTCAGGATCATAAGCTTCTTCTTCAGAGGAAGCTTCCTTAGTACTGCCTGATGCAGCTTGCATTCCAGACAGACTCTGAGAAATCATATTGACTTGTTGAGTCAATATTTTATTCTGAACCAATATGGTATTCAGAGTATCAATCTCAAGAACTCCTTTCTTCTGAGTTGTCCCATTATTCACTGGATTCCTTTCAGAAGTGTACATGAATTGGTTATTTGCAACCATTTCAATGAGTTCCTGGGCTTCTTCAGGCGTCTTCTTCAGATGAAGAGATCCACCAGCAGAGTTGTCCAATGACATCTTGGACATTTCAGACAGACCATCATAGAATATGCATATGATGCTCCATTCTGAAAGCATGCCAAAAGGACACCTTCTGATCAATTGCTTGTATCTTTTCCAAGCTTCATAGAAGGATTCGCCTTTCTTCTATCTGAAGGTTTGGACTTCCACTCTAAGCTTACTCAATTTTTGAGGTGGAAAAAACTTTGCCAAGAAGGCATTGACCAGCTTCTCCCAAGAGTTCAGGCTTTCTTTAGGTTATGAGTCCAACCATGTCCTAGCTCTGTCTCTTACAGTAAAAGGGAAGAGCATAAGTCTGTAAACCTCAGGGTCAACTCCATGGGTTTTTACAGTGTCACAGATTTGTAAGAATTCAGCTAGAAACTGATGAGGATCTTCCATTAGAAGTTCATGATACTTGCAATTCTGCTGCATTAGAGAAACTAATTGAGGCTTAAGCTCAAAATTGTTTGCTCCAATTGCAGGAATTGAGATGCTCCTTCCACAGAAGTCAGAAGAAGGTGTAATGAAGTCACCAAGAATCTTCCTTGCATTGTTGGCATTGTTGTTATTTTCGGCTGCCATGTCTTCTTCCTTTTCGAAAATTTCTGTTAGGTCCTCTCCAGAGAGTTGTGTTTTAGCTTCTCTTAGCTTTCTCTTCAAGGTCCTTTCAGGGTCAGGATCAGCTTCAATAAGAATGCCTTTGTCCTTGTTCCTGCTCATATGAGAGAGAAGAGAACAAGAAAGTATGAAATCCTCTATGTCACAGTATAGAGATTCCTTGAGGTGTCAGAGGAAAATAGGAATAGAGGGATGAGGTAGATAGAGAAGAATTCGAACATATAAAGAAGGAAAGAGTCCGAATTACTAATTGAGGAGGAGTGTTAGTCCTAAAATAGAAGGAGATGAGAAAGGGGGGAATTTTTTCGAAAACAAATTTTGAAATAACTAAAAGGAATTTTGAAAAAGTGGTTAAGTGATTTTGAAAAAGATTTTGAAATTGACAATCAAAAAGATGTGATTGAAAATTATTTTGAAAAAGATGTGATTGAGAGGATATGATTAAGAAGATATGATTGAAAAACAATTTAAAAAGATTTGATTTTAAAATTAATGACTTGGCTAACAAGAAATTTAAAAGATATGATTCTAAAATTCAAATTTTGACCCTTTCTTAACAAGGAAGTAACAAACTTGAAATTTTTGAATCAAATCATTAATTGGTAGCAAGGATTTTCAAAAATAGTGAAAGAAAAATGGAAAAAGATTTGATTTTGAAAAAGATATGATTTGAAAAAGGTTTGATTTTGAAAAATTATGAAGATTTGAAAAATATTTGAATTAAAAACTAACTTACCTCCCTTGTGTTGTTCTGGAGTTAAACGCCCAAAATGGTGTCTATTCTGGTGTTTAACGCCCAAAATACTACCCTTTTGGGCGTTTAACGCCCAGCCAGGTACCCTGGCTGGCGTTTAAACGCCAGAATCCTTCCTCACTGGGCATTTTGAATGCCCAGCTTTTTCTCTGTAATTCCTTTGCTGCATGTTCTGAATCTTCAATTCTCTGTATTATTGACTTGAAAAGACATAATTTTGAAAATTTTTTTGAATTTTTAATGATGAGAAACAACAAAATGAAACTAATCATGGAAAACTAAGATCAAATAAGCAATACATACAAGACACCAAACTTAGAAATTTTCATATTAGAGACACTAACAAATTGAGAATGCACATGAAAAACAACAAAAGACATAAAACAAGAGAATTTACAGATCAGACCCAAGAGAATCATCAAGAACAACTTGAAGATCAATGAAGAACATAATGCATATATTCGAAAAATGCATGAAAATTAAAAATATGCAAGACACCAAACTTAAAATGTGACACTAAACTCAAATAAGAAACACAAATTATTTTTTATTTTTATGATTTTATAAAAAATTTGTATTTTTTTCGAAAATTATTTGGAAAAAGAAAATAAGGAATTCAAAATTCTTAATGAGAATTCCAGGAATCATGCAATGTTAGTCTAAAACTCCGGTCCAGGAATTAAACATGCCTTACTAGCCAGCCAAGCTTTCAGTGAAAGCTTCGGTCCAAAACACTAGACATGGCCAATGGCCAGCCAAGCTTTAGCAGATCATTACATTCAACAGCAAAATTGATAGAAATCAACAAGCTCTTGTGATGATAAGTTGAAACCTCGGTCCAAAAGATTAGACATGGCTTCACAGCCAGCCAGACTTCAACAGATCATTATGAAACTCTAGAATTCATTCTTAAAAACTCTGAAGAACAGAATAGAAATTTTTTTGAAATTTTTTTTTTGAAAATAAAAAGAATAAAAAGCTTAAAAATAAAATAAAATTACCTAATCTGAGCAACAAGATGACTGTCATTTGTCCAAACTCGAACAATCCCCGGTAACGGCGCCAAAAACTTGGTACACAAAATCGTGATCGCACACTTTTCACACAACTCCATGCAGCTGACCAGCAAGTGCACTGGGTGGTCCAAGTAATACCTTACGTGAGTAAGGGTCGATCCCATGGAGATTGTCGGCTTGAAGCAAGCTATGGTCATCCTTGTAAATCTCAGTCAGGCGGATTCAAATGTTCATGAGTTTGATAATTAAAATATAATTAGAACAGAAAATAAGATAGAAATACTTATGTAATTCATTGGTAGGATTTCAGATAAGCGTATGAAGATGCTTTGTTCCTTCTGAATCTCTACTTTCCTGTTGCCTTCATCCAATCATGCGAACTCCTTTCCATGGCAAGCTATATGTTAGGGGATCACCGTTGTCAATGGCTACCATCCGTCCTCTCAGTGAAAATAGTCCAAATGCGCTGTCACCGCACGGCTAATCATCTGTCGGTTCTCACTCATGTTAGAATAGGATCTATTGATCCTTTTGCATCTGTTACTACGCCCAACACTCGCGAGTTTGAAGCTCGTCACAGTCATCCCATCCCAGATCCTACTCGGAATACCACAGATAAGATTTAGACTTTCCAGATCTCTAGAATGCTGCCAATTGATTCTAGCTTATACCATGAAGACTCTGATCTCATGGAATGGAGGACTTTGTTGTCAGGAGAGGCAACCATGCATCGTGGACCAGAAGGCTAAGAGATATGCAGTCAAGCTCGTTTTCATGTAGAACGGAAGTGGTTGTCAAGCACGCATTCATAAGTGAGAATGGTGATGAGTGTCATATAATCATCACCATTCATCATGTTGAAGTGCGAATGGATATCTTAGAATAAGAATAAGCTTGGATTGAATAGAAAAACAATAGTACTTTGCATTAATTCATGTGGAACAGCAGAGTTCCACACCTTAATCTATGGAGTGTAGAAACTCCACCGTTAAAAATACATAAGTGATAATGGTGTTCATTGGCTTCGGCCTCAGAGGGAGAACCAGAATAACCAAGACGAAAATACAATAGTAAAAGGTCCTATTTATAATGAACTAGTAACCTAGGGTTTACAGAAATGAGTAAATGATGCAGAAATCCACTTCCAGGCCCACTTGGTGTGTGCTTGGGCTGAGCATTGAAGCTTTCACATGTAGAGACTTTTCTTGGAGTTAAACGCCAGTTTTGGTGCCAGTTTGGGCGTTTAACTACAGCTTTTATGCCAGTTATGGCGTTTAACGCCAGAATAGGGTAGAAAGTTGGCATTTAAACGCCAGTTTGTGTTATCAAAACTCGGGAAAAGTATGGACTATTATATATTGCTGGAAATCCCAGGATGTTTACTTTCCAACGCAATTGAGAGCGTGCCAATTGGGCTTCTGTAGCTCTAGAAAATCCACTTCGAGTGAAGGGAGGTCAGAATCCAACAACATCTGCAGTCCTTTTTCAGCCTCTGAATCATATTTTTGCTCAGGTCCCTCAATTTCAGCCAGAAAATACCTGAAATCATAGAAAAATACACAAACTCATAGTAAAGTCCAGAAATGTGATTTTTATTTAAAAATTAATAAAAATATAATAAAAATTAACAAAAACATACTAAAAATTACCTAAAAATAATGCCAAAAAGTGTATAAATTATCCGCTCATCAAGGCTCAACCCGAGCATCCTTGATTTGGTAAAGAAGGAGGTCACTAGACTGCTTGAGGCGGGTATCATATACCCAATTTCTGACAGTGAGTGGGTGATCCCGGTCCAGGTTATTCCCAAGAAATCGGGCATCACTGCGTTTAAAAAGGATGACGGTAAAGTGGTCACCAAGAGAGTACAAAATGTGTGGCGAGTATGCATCGACTATAGAAGGTTGAACGCCGCTACATAGAAGGACCACTACCCTTTGCCCTTTATCGATTAGATGTTGGACCATTTGGCGGGTAAATCCCATTATTGCTTTCTTGATGGATTCACCGGTTACTTTCAGATTCACATTGCTCCTGAATATCAGGAAAAGACCACATTCACTTGTCCTTTTGGCACCTTTGCCTATAAAAGGATGCCATTCGGACTATGCAATGTACCTGCTACTTTTCAGCGGTGTATGACAAGTGTCTTTTCTGATCTAATAGAGAATTGTCTGGAAGTCTTTATGGATGACTTTAGTGTTTATGGAACTTCATTTGATTGTTGCTTAGAGAACTTGGCCAAGGTCCTAGCTAGATGTGTTGACACTAACCTTGTCTTGAACTTTGAAAAATGCCACTTTATGGTAAGGCAAGGTATAGTGTTAGGGCATGTAGTATCTCATGAAGGCATTTCTGTAGACCCGGGCAAAGTCGATGTTATCACCACTTTACCTCACCCCTCATCTGTGAGGGAGGTCCGCTCGTTTTTGGGACATGCAGGATTTTACAGGAGTTTTATTAAGGATTTCAGCAAGATTGCTTTGCCATTGTCGCGCCTCCTCCAAAAAGATGTGGACTTTGAGTTTGACAGTGTATGTGTGAATGCGTTTGAAGAGTTAAGGAGAGTTCTGACCACAGCACCGATTGTGCGAGGCCCCAACTGGACGCTACCATTCAAGATAATGTGCGATGCGTCAAACCATGCTGTAGGTGCCGCGCTTGCACAGCGCAATGGTAAACTCCCTTATGTCATTGCTTACTCTTCTAAAATATTGGATGCAGCACAATCCAACTATACCACTACAGAAAAGGAACTCCTAGCTATTGTTCATGCTTTAGATAAATTCAGATCTTATTTGCTAGGATCCAAGATAGTGGTATACACGGATCATGCAGCTTTGAAGTACTTATTGACAAAGAATGAGTCAAAACCTAGACTCATACGTTGGATCTTGCTTTTGCAAGAATTCGACATTGAGATTAGGGATTAGAGTGGATCTCAAAACTTGGTTGCGGATCATTTAAGCCGCCTTGAGAATTTAAAATTTGACCCATTTCTGATCAATGACTCATTCCCATTGGATAGTTTGCGTGCTGTGTCAGATAGCTTTCCTTGGTTTGCACCAATGGCGAACTACTTGGTTGCAAAAATCTTCCCTCCCAACTTTTCTAAAAACCAAAGGGATAAGTTGAGGAGTGATTCCAAATACTATATTTGGGATGACCCTCACTTGTGGAAGAGGACAGTGGACCAAGTAATTCGAAGATGTGTGCCGGAATCTGAAATTCAACCTATTCTTGAAGCTTGCCATTCGTCCGAATGTGGTGGCCACTTTGGCCCACAGAGGACAGCTAAAAAGGTGTTGGATTGTAGATTCTAGTGGCCAACCTTATTCAAGGATGCTAACCGGTTCTGTGTGTCTTGCCATCAGTATCAGAAGTCGGGAAACACGTCCCAAGGGATGAAATGCCTCAGCAACCTATGTTGTTCTGTGAGATATTTGATGTATGGGGCATTGACTTTATGGGACCGTTTTCCAACTCAAGTGGGTATCTGTATATTCTGTTAGTGGTTGACTACATGTCAAAGTGGGTAGAAGCAATACCTACCCGCCTTGACGACGCCAATACCGTCATTTCTTTTATTAGAAATAACATTGTATGCCGTTATGGGTCACCACGAGCAATCGTGAGCGACCAAGGATCCCACTTTTGTAACAGGAAAGTAGAGGCACTGCTCAAGCGCTATGGGGTATTGCATAAGGTTGCCACTGCTTATCACCCACAGACGAACGGACAAGGGAAGTGTCCAACCAAGAGATCAAGAGAATTCTAGAGAAAGTGGTAAACCCACAAAGGAAGGATTGGAGCCTCCAGTTAGGAGATGCACTATGGGCGTATAGGACAGCCTACAAGACTCCGTTAGGGATGAGCCCCTTCTAGATCATCTATGGTAAGGCATGCCACCTTCCGTTGAAAATTGAGCATTGAGCCTATTGGACGGTAAAGCAGTGTAACATGGATTTCACCAAGGCGGGTGTGGCCAGGAAATTACAGCCAGAGGAGTTCGAGTGTTTGAGGAACAAAGCATATGAGAATGCCCAGATCTACAAGGAAAAGATTAAAGCATTTCATAACCATCACATTCGGAAGAAGGATTTTCAAGAAGGTGATGAGGTTCTTCTCTACAATTCGAGGCTTAGATTCATGCCTGGCAAGCTCCGTTCTAGATTAGAAGGAGCCTTCAAGGTGAAGGAGATAAAGCCCTATGGGGTAGTGGAATTGTTTGACCCTAAAAGTGAAGCGACTTTCAAGGTGAATGGACATAGAGTGAAGAAGTACCATGGCTACAAGTTTCCAAAAGAGCTAGAGGTGTTCCTACTAACGGATGCACCTAAAGGAGGAGAAGCTTGAGCGATTGACCGTCCAACTTAAGGACTTTAAAGAAAAGTGCTTGGTGGGAGGCACCCCACCGTGGTAAGATCTTCCTTGTGTATACCTTCTTGCTTTTAGGAATGCTAGTCTTATTGTTCTTGTTGGATAGATAGGATGTTCATATAATTTCCATCATTCTTTGTATGGATGAATTATTGAAGTTAGAGAAAATATTTTGTTTTGAATGGTGCGTGAATTTGCAAGTGTTTTCTTGACTACCTAGCTTAAATATCTGCCAAGAATGTGTTAGAATAACCCTTTCTATGTTGCTTAAAAAAAAGAAGAGAGGGAAAAAGGGCATCCGCGCACGAGCGCACTGTGTGCGTCCGCGCCAGTGATGCATTTTACACTCCTAGTACACAAACTAGAGAGTCATGCCCGCCTTATGCCCACTTCGTACCAGGCATCGACGCGCAAGCGCACTGTACGCGCATGCGCCGATTGTGCAATCTGAACTCCCTGGAACAAAAACCAGAGAGTTGTGCCAAACTGGTGCCTACCTTGTGCCCGCACTGACGCGCAGGCATACTTGGCGCGTCCGTGCCGGTCGCCACCATCATCAGGCACGCGTCCACGCCGCCTGTGCTGCATGCCAACTCTGGTACAAAAACCAGAGAGTTAGGCCTACTTTGTGCCAACTCTGTGCCAGGAGCCCCATTGTCTTCGCGCGAACGCACCCTTGACACGTACACATCCCTCACTCGAACCTCATCGACGCGCTAGCACACGGTGCGCGCGCGTGTCGATTGCGTGACCCAGTTTTAAACCTGGCACGCCCTATATCTTTTCTCTTTCTCACCTCTTTTCTTATTTCCTTTCTTCTTCTTCCTCCTCCATCACCTTTCTTCTCTTCCTCCTCTTCCATAATTTGCCACCACCGTCTCCGGCTACTCACCGGCAACCACCACCACCTCCGGTGGCACTACATCTCTTCTCTATCTTTCTCATTTTCACAAGAGAAAACTCCACCTTGTTCTCTTCCACTTCTCAAGGTTCTACTTCTTCCATATCTCTTCTCTTACTCTCCTTGCATAATCTCTTCTTTTACTTAGATGTTTCTTGTTGATTCTCTTATTTTCTCTTTTAGTTGCATGATTATACTACTTGCTTTTCCTTGTTTTCTTTTTCTTGCTTTTCCATAGATGTTGGACTTGAATTTTAATTTGCTTTGATAGATCTTCTTGTTGTCTTTCATTATCTTTGTAAGTAGGTGATGTTGTGTGATCATTGATATTTCATTTTGGGCCTCTAATTGATTAAGTTTTTCATAATTGCTCATTGCTTGTTAACTGCACACCAAGTGTTCGAGGGAATGCACAAATGCCATTTTGGTTTATTTTAGTCATATACTTTCAATTTGGTGCTCCCTCCTCATTCACTTGCTCTCTTCTAAGTGTGTTGAGTTCACTTTGCTTTGTGCGTGCCAATTAGATACTCATTGAATATGACTTGCTCTTTGTGATGGATGCTTGATATTATTCTTCTCATGCCATATTGCATGCTTTACTCACTCTCGCATCCCATGCCAAGTGTTGTGACCCATGCCTCTATAATCATTTTGTTGAATAATTCCTTTTGGGCACTACTTCTCACTTTTATGTTTTTGTTGAAATGACTCTCTGGGTTTAATGTTTTTCTTTCTTTCCCTTCCTTTTTCAGGATGGCTACCAAGAAAGGTAAGGAGAAAGCTTCAAGGAGACCGGCCACAAAGAGGGCACCCCAAAAGTCAACCTCTAAGGCGCACTCTACACTAGAAGCCAAACCCCTATCTAAGAAGGTGAAGGCACCCACCCCTATTGATGAAAAAGAGAAGAGCAAACCGGCAAAGGATTCTTCAAGGTTCCCCAACCGCTTCTATGAACTTGTGTTCCCCTCTATGGTTGCGAGGAACTATCATGCCGAGCATCTACTCACTCCGCCGGATAAGGTTGCTCCTTGTATTCTACCCCACATTGAACGACGAGGATGGGAGTTTCTTTTGAGAAAACCATGGGAGATCAACCTCTCTTGGGTGGTAGAATTCTACACTAACTACCATCTTCCCTCTCTTCAATCGGTATACGTGCGCCGAAAGCAAGTCCCAGTTTCAGAAGAGGCTATTCAGCAAGTGCTTAATGTCTTACCGGTACCAAGTGACATGGATGGTTACCAAGAAGTCTTACATCAGCGTGAAGAGTTTGGGTTTGATTGGGACTCGATTCTCCGAGTCATTGCTGAGCCAGAGACATTTTGAACCCAAGGTCGACTCCGGATGCGGCCCAAGTGCATTGACGCACGCTCCCTCACTGTAGAAGCTAGAGCTTGGGCCCAGATCCTATCCCACTATGTGCTACCTAACACCCAAAAGTCGTCTTTCATGGCAGATCTTGCCTTGCTTGTTTGGTGTGTTCTCACGGAGAGACCGGTGAACATCCCGCTTCTTGTCAAGCAAGCGATGGGTCACGTCCACGCCCGGGGTAATTTGCCATTTCCAGCATTGGTATCTGATCTAGTTGCTGCTGCGGGTATTCCGTGGGAAGCCATGGACACGAAGGCTATAATTCCAGCTAAGGGCGATATTGTCCCAAGCGGAAAATACTTACAGCTTCCCATGAACAACCCTAGCCTTGACATAGCCCCTCCACCTATTTTTCCTTCCACCTCATTATCACCACCACCACAAAGATCCACCCATCAACGAATTGAAGATCTACACCGAAAGATTGATAGATATGAGCGGCGCAACCAACGCCGGTACACTTACATCAAGAAGCTCTTGAGTTGTGTTACCCCTAACATGGATGAACCCGAGATATTCATGTCCACCTCAAATCCAAGTGATGGGAGCTCTGATGAAGGGGATGGTGAAGGTTCCGGTCCCGACCGCCCTTTGTGCATTGTTGGTAGCACGGAGGACCGTGCTAAATTCTAAGTGTGGAGAGGTCGTTCAACCGATCTTTATGGGTAACAATCTCTTCCCTTCAACACCCATGGATTTATCTTTTGCTTAGTAGTTAGTACATTGCATGTGTAGTTAGTCTTGCTTGTAAATACTCTTTGCATGATAGTTGGTCTCTATAGAGCTACTTGGTCAAAATAATGACTTCTTTCCCAAGAAACTGTGATTTCGGGGTACCCTACCAATCTTAAAAAAAATTGCGGTAAAACTTGCTTTAAGAATGTATTTTGGAACATAGTCATTGAGCTAAGAACACAAGCATGTAAGTTTTGAGCCTATTGTACGGTTATATCTTCTAACCACTATTTTCCCATTCTTGTGTGCATTATTCTCTCTCTATGATTGTAATCCTTGCTTTGTCTGATTCTATATGTCCATTAGTTTGTGTATGAATGCATTTACATGATTGAAGCCATCATTTCAATAGTCACTTTTCCCAAACGGCCTTAACCCTTTTATCTACCATTGCTAACCAATTTTGAGCCCATGATAAACCCTTTTGTTCTTAAATAGAGCACATCAACAACCCTAAGTGAAAGACAATGAATGTCCCTAGATTCGGATCCTTGATTAGCTTAGGTAAGTGAGGGTGTGTATCATTCAAATGGGAGGGTATACTTGGGAACTTGGGTAGATGTAAATGTGTGTATTTGTAGTTGTAATTGAAAATTCTGGGAATTGGGAACATACTCATGTATTGAATGATTGAACCATATGCATTGAAACTTTTGTACATGAAACCCCAAGAAAAAGGGACCAAAAAGAAAAAAATTATATGTGTATATATGAGAATGTAAGAAAAAGAAATAGAAAAAAAAGAGAGAAAAAGCAATAAAAGGGGACAAAAATGCCCCAAGATAAAATGATAATAACAATGCATATGGGATGTGAATTGAAAAGAATATATGAGTATGCAAAAAAAAGTGAGTGAAACCCATGGGTAGCTAGGTATTGTATTAGAGTTGTATAGGTTGTTCTATGTGTTTAGTGAAAACTTAGGTTAATCAGGGATTCGAATTTTAAGCTCACTTGACCATATACATCCTTACTTTCACCCTAGTCCCATTACAACCCATGAATAAGACCTCATGATACTTGTATGTATGCATTAGGTAATTGTTGATTGTTAGATGAAAGACAAATTTTGGAAAGCATGATTAGGAGAGGATTGAGTGACAAACCCTATACACTTTGGTGAATAAAGCGGATACACTTCCGGTGAGGGTTTGATGCTCGACTCCTTGTTCCCGGCTTTCACAAGCGTTCATCTAGCAAGTTATATGCACTTCATGTTGATATTCAAATTGGTAGGATTCATGAACTACATATCATTTTTACCCTGTATGCTCATATGTGTTCTTGTAGGATAGATTTACCCTTGACCAAGTAGATAGATGTCTTTACATTAGTTGCATGCATTCACTTAGGTAGTTTGCACTTCATAAACCCTTTCTTACCATGATCTTTGGTCTTTTTATTTTTTCTTAAGCATGAGGACATGCTTGGTTTAAGTGTGGGGAGATTTGATAAACCCCAATTTTATGGTTTATATTGTGTAGAATTTGGGGAGTTTTGTCAATATTTTCCGCACTAATTCACAAGAAATGCATGGTTTTGTGTTCTCTTCCTAATATTGCTTCATGATGAAAAACATGCTTCTTTTGCCTTAGAATTGCTATATTTTGATCCTCTTTTATTACCATTCGATGCCGTGACGTATTTGTTGAGTGATTTCAGAATTTATAGGGCAAGAAGGGCATAGGAGAGAGAAAAGAAGCATGCACAAGAGGAAGGAGCATAAAGATTTGGATTTTGGGAACTTCAGCATGGGTGCGCACGCGCACTTCACGCACACGCGTGGATGTGGACAGCTGGAAGCGGCGCGCGTAGATTGGCGCATCCGCGCGGATTAGAGAAATCCCACCGACGCGCACGCGCACATGGCGCGCACGCGTGGATCACAAAATCAATCGGCGCGCACACACGCATGGCGCGTACGTGTGATAAGCTGCACGTGACCTCATTAAAGAAAATCGTGCCTAGCGATTTCTGAGGCTCAAGAGGTCCAATTTCAAGCTGGTTCTGTATGGAAAAAGACCCAAAGATGCTAGGGGAAAAGGGGGGATCATTCATTCACACTTAGACACAATTTTTAGCTAGTTTTTTTGTTTTTGTTCTTCTAGAGAGAGAAACCCTTGTTCCTCTATAGATCTAGCTTTGATTTGATCTTCCCTTGTTGAATTCTGAATTGGATCTTGTTAATTACTAGTTTTAATTGTTTAATTTGAATTTCTTAGTATAATTTTGCTTAGATCTTGTGTTAGTTTTATGTTTCCTTGTTAATGTTGCATTGGTGATTTTCATGATTAATGGTGTTGTTTGAGAGATTTTATATTGATAATTGTTAGTGGATACTTGTTGATTTCTATTTAATTGCAATTTGAATATGTCTCTTATTAATGCTTACCATGTGTTTGATGAAATGTTTCCTTTAATTATGGAGTAGTCCTCTTTACTCTTGGCCTAGGCTAAGGGAATTGGATAAACTTGAGTCATTGGGTCTAATAGATTTGATGATTTGGGAACCCTTAGTGGTCAATTTGATAACCATTGACACTAGCCTACTACTAAGTCAATTAGTAGTTAGGTTGGACCTTATGGGTTGATGTTGACTAAACCATTTAAAATACTTCAAGTATAGAAGTAAACTTAATGAGTTTGGTTCCTCATAATTGTCAAGATATGGTTATTAGATAAGGATAGTGACCCCAATTCCCATGTCTAGCCAAGAGTTGCTTTTATTATTCATATTTGAAAATCCAAAAATCATAATTGCTTTGTCTTAGTTATAGTTACTTGTTTAGTTTAGAGTAGATTTATATTGGATGTTGTCTTGTTAGTTTGGAATTGCTCACATCTTGCTTTAGTTACTTGAATTAGTTTCTTGCACTTCAAGATTACTTGCTTGTTAGGATTCCTAGTTTAATTTCTTGCTCATGACTTGCAACCCCGGATTTCTAACCAATCTTGATGCACATGTTTGTCCATTCCTTGTGAGACGACCCGAGGTTTGAATACTTCGGTTACTTTTATTGGGGTTGAACTTGTGATAACCAATTTCTTCGAAATTTGATTCGAGGATTGACTATCGGTTTGGACTATACTGACAACAAAATCATTTTGTGGAATTCCGAACCGGTACAAATCCTTGCACCATCAGTATTTGGATAATCCTTTAGCTCTTTCTCATCCAGCCCTAGCTCATCAAACGCCGGTTTGAACAATATATCAGTCGAGCTCCCTTGATCTACCAGAGTTCTATGCAGGTGAGTGTTGGCGAGGATCATAGTGATTACTACCGGGTCGTCATGCCCGGGTAAGATACCTTGTCTATCCTCTTTGGTAAAAGAGGTGGTGGGTAGATCGGGTCCATCATTCCCGATTTGATAGACTCCTTTTAGGTGTCTTTTCCGAGATGACTTAGTAAGTCCTCCCCCCTGCGAACCCTCCCGAGATCATGTGAACATGTCGCTCTGGAATTTGCGAGGGTGGACCTCTCTGCTCGAGTTCTTCGTCATCTCTTTTCCTTTTTCCCTGATTACTTGACCTTTTTATAATATATCTGTCCAGCCGACTTTCTCTGGCCAACTTTTCTATCTCATTTTTTAGGTCATAGCAATCATTTTTTGAATGTATATAAAGCTTATGGTATTCAAAATATTCATTACGACTTCTACCCTTTTTATTTTTTATTGGACGTGGGGGAGGAAGCTTCTCAATGTGGCAAATTTCCCTGTATACATCTACAAGGGAAACCTTCAACGGGGTGTAGTTGTGGTACCTTCTGGGTTTCTCGAGTCCGACTTCTTCTTTCCACTTGGGCTCTCTACCTTCTCCTTTGACTGGTGAGGGTTCCCCAGTCACCAGTTCAGTTCTCGTAATTTGGCGTTTTCTTCCATATTAATGTACTTTTCAGCTCACTCCTGCACATCATTCAAGGAAGTCGGATGTCTTTTTGATATGGACTGAGAGAAAGGTCCTTCTTGTAGACCGTTGACGAGTCCCATTATCACCGCATCAGTGGGCAGGTCCTGAATCTCCAAGCACGCTTTGTTGAATCTTTCCATGTATTCCCTTAGGGGTTCTCTGACCTCCTGTTTCACATCGAGTAGACTGGGTGCGTGCTTGACCTTGTCTTTCTAGATGGAAAATCTGGTAAGGAATATGCGCGAGAGATCATCAAAACTGGATACCGACCTGAGGGGCAAGCTGTCGAACCACTTCATGGCTGCTTTGGTTAATGTTGTCAGAAAGGCCTTGCAGCGAGTAGCATCTGAAGCGTCTGCTAAGTACATCCGACTCTTAAAGTTGCTCAAATGATGTTTCAGGTTGGTTGTTCCATCATATAGGTTCATGTCGGGGCTTTTAAAGTTTCTGAGGACTTTAGCCCGCATGATATCCTCCGTAAATGGATCCTCTCCCCCCAGGAGACTGTCTTCCCGAGTTGTGCGAGAATTCTTGTTCCGGAGATTGGATTCTAGCTTCGAGAGCTTATTCTCCAACTCTCTTCGCCTCTTGATTTCTCTCCTCAAGCCTCTCCGCTTCGCGCTGTCATTCTAACTCCTGTTCCATCTGCTCAAGTCGGTCTTGATGTCCTTGTAGCCACCCCATGAGGTCGTTACCGTGAAGTTGTCTCTGCCCTTCTGGGAGGCAAATTTCAGATGGGATTTTCCTTTGATTGTCAGAGGGGCCCTCCCCATGCGGCTCCTCCATTCTTGGCTAGGGTATTATTAAGGCTTGGTCGTTGTTGACTACGTTTTGATGTTCTTGATTTGACTCAAATGCAGTATGTCCGTCTTCACATTGGTCATCCGCCATTGAGCATCGATCTCCAAGTCCCCGGCAACGGCGCCAATGTTCCGAAGGTTACCTGAAACTGGATAATGGTTGGGCTTGTGTATGAGGCCCAAGCATTCAAGAAAGGTGGTCTCTGACTTGTCCTACATCAGGAAGCCGCCGTCTGAGTTGTATGTTTGGATAGATGGGGATGGTACCTGCAAGACGCTCCGATGCCTAAGTCAGCAAAGGGGTTAAGCAGGTTTACGTGTATTGGAACTTAGATTTACCTGAGTGTGTCAGTATATTTATAGGGGATGAACCAATAACCACCGTTGTAACAGTCCCGCTTCTGATGGTGGATAACCATCCCTTTATCTTAGGATTGTTAAGATCTCTCCTCTAGAAGTAGTGAGAGATTTAAGGAGGTAGTTACTCACTTGGATAAGTGACAATTGCCTACTTGCGTTGATCCCGACCTCTTTAAGGAGGTTGGACAAGCGACAAAAGCCAACCTTTTAGATTGAGCATTTTATCTTGATTGAACTTGGCTTATATTTTAGATTAAGGTATAAATAATAATATTTTTAAATTTATAAATATATGTTGATAATAGCCAGATCATATAATATATGATAATATTTAAATATATCTAAATATGTGTATCTAAAAAAATATTTTATTTTTTGTTAAAAAATAGTTGAACACAAAATAAAAGTGTTAGATGAGTGTGATGTCAAATATCAAATGAAGACGTAAACGCCATAATTTAATGAAATATTTGTGTTTCATAGATAACACGTGTATGCACTTCAGAAGTCCACGGCATCTAACGGAATCAGGGGAGTGCGCTTCCCACTGTTGCTGGCACATGTATTAAATCCGTCGGAAGAATGATTAATTTTTTTTATATTGGACTTCAAGGTGTAATTTGTAAAACAACCATCTTAGATTATATTAAAAATTAATTATCAAATATAAAATATATAAAATATAAAATATATATTAAAAATAAATTAAATAATAATATTTTTTTGAGTGACTAATTAAACAATAATATATATATATATATATATATATATATATATATATATAATAATTAATTTAGTGTCTGATTTTTAATGTGTGATGTATAAAATATTTTTGTTTGTCAAAATACGGTGAGTTTTGATTAAATTCGTTAATATAGAAGTTGTTTTGGAAAAACAAAATCATAAGTGGCATTTTGCGGCTTCTTTTAATTGCCAGTGGCGATTTTGTTAAATAAAAGTTTTAATATTTTTATTTAAAAATCAAATCACAATTAGCGATTACTATTTTTTCTGTTTTCTTATTTTTAAAAACTATAATTTATGAAATCATGAGCCACGATTTTGGAATACATAGTAAAAGAGATAAATCGACACTAACTACTATTTGTGTTTCTGTTAACAAATTGGCACTATCGATTTCACTGCATCTATACTTGTTGCTATTCATCGTTACTGTATCATTTTGTTGCTATTCACATCAACTGCAACTCCATATAAGAAATAGTTTCCTCAAGAGTTAGTACCTGGTTGTCGAATATATATTTTATTTCTTTATATTTAGTGGATGTTTGGATAATGATAAATATTAGATCTTCTAGATCCGTGGCATTTGACAATATTACAAATAAGAATTAGAATTTTGTGTCATAATATGCGATGCTTACCTCTTTAACCTTAGCCATGTAGTTAGGCTTGAAAGAGAAGTGTAACTATTTATTTGAGCATAATAAATTAAAATTGTGGCAGTGATAATTAGGAACCTAACTGAACCGAATTAAGTCGAGTCAAATTAAATTTAAGTTCTGTGTACGAAAATTACGTTTGATTTCTAATTTAGTTCATTAATATTTGAATTTATTTGTAAATTTCAAACTAAACTCACTAAAAACTCACGAATCAATTTAAATAACATAAATATAATCAATAATTTTATATAAATAAATTATAACAAATATAAAAAAAATCCATATATTATCTATCTATTAATTGTAGTTTATATCCTCTAATTGAAAAAATCATATATAAGACTATTACTGTGAAAATTTATATAAAAACTATTAATATATAGATATATTGTTCTTTACTATTAAAAATAATGTAATTAGATTTATCAAGTTCTAATTTCATTATTCAATATCCACTAAAAGAATCAAATATATTGCAATTTCAGATATGATAAAAAAAATAAAAACCAATGCACTATCATATATTTAAGAAACACATGAATATTATAATTATATGTGTTTAAGATTATGATTTTTTAAATTAAAAGTATAAAATGCATAATATATATTAGCATAAATAATTGTAATAAATAATATATATATATATATATATATATATATATATATGCGATCTGTAGTGCCCATAAATTTGTTGTGGTTATGATGCCTATGCTAGTTGCTACAATTATTTTTTTACACGTAAATAAAAAAGATTTTTTTTTTTTATTTCTGTATTGTTAATCACGAACACTATATAAGCAGGGACGGTAAACATTTGGTGGTTAAAAAGTTTTTAAATGATACAAATTTATGTTAGAAAAATTAAAAAGAAATAGAAATTTTATACAATTCTTTTTCATTTTCTCTCTGTTACACCCTTACACCCTCAATCGTTCAACCATGGTTATCTGCAACACTTTTTTTTTTTGTTGGACAAGACCTTTGCCAAACCCAAATCAGACTAGAAACCAATCATAACCTGAACACCAATATATATGCTCCCTCAAACGAATTATTTTGTGTTCATAATTCGCTGCAGGAAGCCACGAATTATGGTCCCAAAGTAATTTGCTGCTAACACCGATGCACTATTCATAAATCATATGCTTTTTCAAGTAATTTGTTGTAGCCTCCATTGAATTAGCTTGTATTGGAATATTTTTCTAATTCGTTTCCGCTTTTTCTTTAAATAAGAAGTGTTAAAAAAAGAAAAAAGAGAGTTAAAGATTTTATATTTTTATTGATTGTGGAAATATAGATATATAGTAACTAAAGTTATGGACTAACAATGTTTTTGTTATTTTGCCACTGATTCTATATATTCATATTGTGGATATGTGGATATATAGCATAAGAATAAAGTGTGTCTTGACTCTCGAACGACGCACGATCTTCCGTTGCTATGGCGCGCAAGTGGAACGCGGAGAGGTCGGACGTTATTGATGTGGATATATTAATTATCTCTTTTTACTTTAATTTATCTTTTATCATTTATTATGCAAATCCTAATTTTTCTATAAAAAAAAAGTCAAAACTTAAAAAAAAAAACCAAAACATAAGATAAAGAATCATTCAAATCCTAAAAAAAAAACATACAAAACATAGGAAAAAAAAACATCCAAATTTTAAGAAAAAAACATACAAAACATAGAAAAAAGTCCAAAATTCAGGAACAAGAAACATAAAAGATTAGTTAAAACTTAAAAGAATCATTCAAAACCAAATAGGAGAGGAGAAGAAGAAGAATTGTAGAGTGACCGGCGATGACATCTTGTACGGTGTTGCGTGTATGGTGGGAGACTCGTAGTGGTGCGTTGCAAGGAGGAAGCCACAGAAGAAACACATCGCGAGTGGAGGAGTCACCATATGGATCGGAGTAGTTGATCGCGTGTCTTGAATGGGGACCGACGGTGGCTGCATCGCAACTGATGCAGGCCATGGCGGTGCAGATGCGTCGGGACAGTGGACGACGGCGTCGATAAAAGAAGGACGGCAACAGGACGCGTGGAAGAGGCCACGCAGCGTGACGAAAGACGTGGTGGTGGTCGGTGGACGGCGGCGTCGAAAATGCGTAGAAACGGCGAGCTTGTGAATGGAGAGATTTGATTGTTTCTAAATGAATGGAAAGGGATTAGGCTTTTTATAGATTGTTTTATTATGAATTATAAATGTGATTAGGATAAATATAGAAAGAATTTTTTTGAATTTTGAATTTTAATTTTTAAATTTTTAATTATTTATAAAATTTAAATTATAATAGAATTGGCTTATGTTAGCTTGTAAAAAGGTTATTTTCCCATACTTTTCTTAAAATTAACTATTTAAACAAGTGGATTTCTGCGTCAAAAACTATATTTATTTAAATTTTTTATATTTCTAAAACAAAAATAAATATCTTTTTGCTAATATTTTCTTTATCCGACACAAAAATTCAATCTATCAACAAAAATTTTATTTATTTAAAGTTTTTAATCTAAAAGTAATCTATTTTTGCTAAAATATTTTTTAAAAAACATAAAAAATAAATGGATCAGTTTAACTTATTAGATTGAATATAAATAGTCTAAATTATAAAATTATAACTCATAAACAAAACAAACTTAAATAGAACAATCCATATAATCCACGAATTTATACGACACTCTGTTTGTTAATCCTATTCATAGCATTTTGTACCTGTACATACATAGTTGGAATTCTTTTTATAGTTAAATACTAATGCTTAATTTTCTAACTAAGAAAGCTAGAGATACATCGATTTTGCAGTAAAAGAATTTTTAGTAATAGCTTAACGAATTTTTTCACTGCTCTTAATAATTGTTCAAATATGTGAAATCTAACTTGGCCTTTCGGTGTGGTGAAAGCTAGAACTATTTTCTTTAATTTGGCGTAGCAATAATCACTAATTACGATTAATGAGAAAAGTTGCTTTGCTGAATGAGTGAAAGCTGAACCTGAGAGTGTGTCCACTGCCGATAAATGTACAGTGATATACAGCAAATCATAAGTAGACAGAGATATAATAGTTATAATTGATTAGTAAAATATTAGCCACGGGGTGATTTTTTAATAGGGGTTTGATTGGAGGCGTGAACACTTGTCATTTTGATGCACACTTTTGGGGCTTATAAATATGGCCAAGTTATGCTCCTAGCATGACACAACAATATCGCAAACCACAGAAACCTCTGAATCCTAATAATCTCTTCTTCTTTCATCTTTCGAGTTTTGTGAATATGGCCAACCATCTCAAGAAGCCAGCTTCGCTTCTTAGCGGTGCTGCTTCTGCTGTAACAACAACCGCTTCCGCGGCTGTTTCAGCCACTGTTTCTGGTGGTTTGCAGGTGGCACAACTGAACCCGTTCAACGTGGATGATGATGTCATCTCTCAGAACATCATCGGCATCCACGACGCTCAGGCCGTAAGACAAGATGTTGATTCTCTTTTCAATGTAGTGTCCAACATTGTTAGGAGCTCAACCAACATTGCTGACTCTCTTGACCTCAAGGTCGCAATTCTTCTATTCCCTCATTTCATAGAAAAATATAACGAAATAAAAATATCTATATGGGTAAAATTATACGGAAAATTCGGTAAGTACTTTCGACTCAAATTATAATTCTTGTACTAATTTATTAGCTAAATGTCAAGTTGCGAATAAATACTTATAACAAATTATTTTGATATATGTGGCATAAATTAATCGATAAATTATTTTATTTACTTCCAGAGTAACTATACTTTTCCTTCTCATATATATGTTGTATGCTGATGTTGCAGCAAGTGAAGTCCGTTGATTTGGTAGAAGATAACGTTCCCCAATCTGCTCTCAAACCATCTTACACTCTCCTTAAAGAGATTGCCTGTCAGGTTAACTTAATACTCTTACCAATTTTTCATAAAAAATTTATGGTGTAAACTTTATAATACTAAATTTTTAATTAAGTTAACAAAAAGGAAATATTGCTAAAATATTTGTACATATATTAATTAGTCCAGAATTGATCTTTTAAAATTATATATTTAGTTTTTTGTTTGTTACTTAACTAAAATTTTGTATATAGTATTGGAAATTTTGAATGTAATATCACAAAAAAAAATTAAGGATTCACTATGTAAATTAATAATTAACTGAATTTAGGTTATTTTTATCAAATTAATTGATGAAATATATCTTTTAAAAATAATTGTCTGTATTATCTTTTTGAGAAATAAAAATAAAAATAAAAAATTTATTATACATTAAAATGAATATAAATATCTTTGGATAGAATGTGAAAATCATGTGTGACAAACATTTTCCATATGATTGATACAGATGACATGTCATTCATTCAACACATGGAACGCACATGAGTCAGTGGTAGGGATTCTTGAGAAGCTGAAGAGCTACACCTGGGATGCTAAGGCAGTGATAGCACTCTCCGCTTTCGCTTTGGACTATGGAGAGACATGGCGGCTGACACTGACGCAAGCGAGCAAGAAGGAGAACGCACTTGAGCTGCACGTGTTCAGGCTTGCACAAGAGGAGAAGAAGCTGAGCCAGTCGGATTCAGATCTCATAAGCACTTTGGTTGACAGAACATTGCAACTCATAAATGGTATCATCACTTTGGAGAAGCTCATTGCCAACAAATCATACACTCCAAAGGACCTTCCAGCTCTCTTCAAAGCTCCTCGTGATCTTTACACTTATTGGATTCTTCTCTCCCTTCTAGCTTGTGCCAATCAATTGTCTCAATTGTAAGACATGCCATTATATATATGTTTTTATATTTATGTTATTATTGAATCTATAAATGAAAAGACTAAATATATTCGCATATGTTATTATTTCAGGGAATGGAACATCAAATCTGAAGTTGTTGCGAGGCTCAAAATTGTTCTCACACAACTAAATGCTGATTTAGACGAAATTAAACGCCAAAAAGGTTGTCTACATATTTATAATGAAAAACAAATGCAACTTTTACTGTGTGTTGCAACGAGAAAATTAATTAAATACTAACTCAGATTTTTCTTTATATTATTATTGCAGAGGCATTGGAAGATTTATCTTGGCGTTTTGATGCCTTCAGAATTCCTTCAGGAATTGTCGAGCTTTTGAAATCTCTTATCTTTTCCAAAGATGTTACTCAGCTTGAAATTATCAACAGTACTACTAAAGAGTTGGTTAGTGTACAATCAATAATTAGAACTATAAAAACAAGTTCATGAAAAGTATTTACTGTATATCAATTTGGTCTCTAACGTTTTAAATTAAACAACATATTTCAATTTTAAAATTTTTAAACTTTTTATTTCAATTTCAAAAAAATTTAAGCGGGTTTAATGTTATCGTATCTTTAAATTTAATACAAACAATTCGCATATTAAATAGTCAATAATATTTAATTTTAATATGTTAGTAAAATTGATCCACCAATAATCATTAATACAAAAAAAAATTTTTTGATTTTAAAGCATTGATAATTGATGATTAGGATTTAAAGTTTGGTAAAAAAAAAAAATTGAGGTGAAAAATTTTGCAAAAAAATTGGATTATGTTTTTCTAACACATGAAAAAAAATATGACTTAGTTAGTAACATCTATTAACATTTACATCATTTATTCTGTTCACTATTAATTGAACTTGTTTAAAACTTTTTACAACAGAAATAAAATTTTAAAATGTTAAAGACTAAATTAAGTTTTGACCAAAATATTGAGGACTAAAAATAGTACTTTATCCGTTTTAAAGACATCTTCTCTAATTTTTGTTTGCTAATAATGAACAGGTTACTCTAGATGAACTGAAAACAAAGAATTTATTTTTGTTCATATCTGGGCTTGACAACATTGAAGATGAGATTTGGTCTCTAAAAGCCATATATAATTCAATCAGCAATGACAAAGACAAGAAGGATTATAAAATTCTTTGGGTGCCTGTTGTGGAAAATTGGACCAGTGAAGCCAAGGAAAAGTATGAGCATTTGAAGTCTTTGATGCCATGGTATGTGGTGCAATACTTCTCACTCATCAAAGGTTACAAACCGTTGCAAGAAGAATGGAATTACACAGGTAAACCTATTGTGGTGGCGGTTGATGCTCGTGGAAAGGTTATAAACAAGAACGCATTGCACTTGATCTTTGTGTGGGGCATTTCAGCCTTCCCATTTAGAATTGAGGACGAGGAAAGAGTTTCCCAGCATTGGAACTGGCTTTGGATTGAAGCATTTAAGATTAATGCTGATATTCAAAAATGGGTGGTAAGAACTACCTTTTAATCCTTGCTACTTATTATTTGCATATATATCATGGCTCACAGAATAGAACACCAAAAATAAATAAATAAATGAGACTTTTAGTACTTATAAAAATACTTTTTTTTGTAGGTATAAACTATTTTTTGTTTTAGTCTCTTAAAATTAAAATTAAAAAGTTTTTATTTTAGTCCTTAATGTTAATTTATTCCATTAAATACTGACATGGCAAGATACATCACATCACCGTAGCATTTAACTTGTCACATTAATGCTTAGGAAAGCAAATTAATTATAGAAACTAAAATAGAGACTTTTAAAATTTTATTGGTCTTAAATAAAATTAACAAAGATTTTTTTTATGAACCACAAATTTGTTTAAACAAATTTTAAAAAAAATATACACTTAGTGTTGTATTGTTTTATCTTTATAAAATAATAACTTTACAAGTTGATATTTTTAATATAACTGGAAAGAAATTGAAAATAAAAAAATTAATCTTTACTGTTTGTAATACAAAATAAGTTAAAAAACAAAAGAAAATTATTTTTCTTAAATTTTGAGTAATTTGTAAAATTTATACAAATAGATCGAACTATTTTTTAAAAATTGTTACTCAATAAATTTAGTTCGAATATTTTTTATGTGAAAATAGCTTGAACATTTTTAGATACATCATTTCAAATAGTTAACTAAATTGTTTAATATAATATGTATGTGATCGCACTTTAACAATTATTTTTGCATAAACATATTCTAACTATATTTACGTGAGAAATATTTTTTAAATTAAAAAAAAAGTAGCAGAGGCATCCATAAGCATAATTAATAAGAATACATAGAGCTATCTACCATCTTTACTACTATATTATACTATAGTCATATAAAATTCATCAACAATAATAGTTATAATTATATGCATCAGAGGCAATACAATGGGTACGTCTTCTTCTATGGAGGTACAGACATCACATGGACTCAAAGGTTCGGCAATCTTATTGAAGCTATGAAAAAGGACCCCATCATCAAACAAACAGAATCATACATTGAACACTTCAACCTTGCAAAGGTTGACATAACAATTCAAACCAAGTTTTGGTTTAACATAACCAACTCATTCCTCAGCAAGACTCAAAAGGTTGACTTTAACCTAGACTCCACTCTCAAAGACATTCAAACTCTTCTCTCCATGAGAACCGAGAGGGGATGGGCTCTTGTGAGCAAAGGCGAGAATGTAATCTTAATTGACTTCAATGAAGTGATGATGAGTGTGGTGGAAGGCTTCGAAAACTGGCGAACCAACATATCGATGTCGATAAGCTTCGACATTGCTTTTAAGGACTACTATGATCATGTTAGGAGAACTGTTCCTCGCCATTGTCTCCATTTTCAACTGGAGAACATTCGCTCCGGCGTTCCTACCGCCTTCAATTGCCCTGATCCGACATGTGGCCTGAAGATGGAGATTGAGTCTGTTAAGTACAAATGTTGCCACGGCATGCATTATGACGAACATGCAACCGAAAATGGTTCACTTGTTCCTATAGCCACGGGTTCCTTGCAGACAACCAATGAATATGTTAGCACCCCAATCTCCAAGAATAAATTTACTTAACTATATGGGTTTTGGTATAACTAATCTTCCAATAAAGTAGATTATGTGTTTGGATTATTATGTTTTATATATCAATTAGAGTTTGTGCGAGTCTGTAATGGCATGCTAAGTCTTAGTGGCTTCATGCATGCCCCATAATTTGTACGCTTGTTATGTATTTGTATTCAATGAAATAAAAGTTAGGTTGTGCACTGTTAAAATCCTAATTGGGTAACTTCGATCTATGGTTCATGCATAATTTGCGGTGTTCTTTTTTTTTTTTAGACAATTTTTTGAATTTTAAAACCCTTTTGTTTGGAGATAAATACATAAAAATATAATTTTTTTTAATTCATTAAAATCAATTATTATGCAGTAAAATTTTTATAATGTTAAAAAATTCATATTAAAATGTTACTTTTAATTGCAATATATAAAATATAAAATAATTAAATTTTAGATTATATTATTTGATATAAATAATCATATTGTTTTATTAAAAATTGAAAACATTAAATAACTATTTTTGTTAAAAATCTTGTTATATAACATAATTTTTATCCAAATATTTGCAAATATGTATTTTGTTTGAAATATTATACATACCATATGGAAATATATATTGAACTTCTTTTCCCAATTTTTTTAAAAATAAAAATGTTTGAAATTGTTTTATTTATTGTCACATTCTAAGTTAAATAGTACCCGGCACAGACAGAAAGTTCCCTTATATGGTCCTTGGAAGATCAGGACTTACTAAATCAACAAATATTTATTGTAGGCTAGCATATATATAGGATTTGGGTGAATATATATTTGTATTTGAAAAAAAAAATAATAGGACGACTATAAGATGAGTTTTGTAACTTAGTGAATAAATAATATATCTATAAACTATATATAGGCAATAAAAATTAAATTTTATATTGAAGTGTATATATATAAAATTGGAAATAACTTTTGATATACAATGAATAATTCTTTGAGTTTTGTTACGGTGTAGATTGCAGGATTCTTCTACACATATAGAATGCAACGTATTAAGTTTTTAGGAAGAATTGTTACAAGACTGAGTTAGTTTAGAACGACAATTCTGAAATAGTGGGGTCCAGTAATTACTGAAGATATAGATTTTGTAGGTTATTAGTATTGATTTGTAAAGTAATTAACCATGTGATAAAGTAATTAATAGAAGAAAATAAATGTTTTTAAATACTTTTATTTATGTGTAATGATCGTTGACACTTTATTTTAGTACGCTTCTTTTTTTATTTTTGATGAATTTAAAAAATTTTAAATTAAATTAGTGATGACTAAACATTATTAATACAATTAATTACAAAATTATTAATTTGATCTTTATGTTATATTTGCTGATTAATAATTTTGTTGTTCTGCAGATTATGTATATTGGACATAAAAGCAAAACAAAGCCCAATTGTGCTAAGAAAATGCAATAAGTCTTGTGTAAAATTGACATATTAAGTGGCTGAATTATTGTTATGTCTTGGGCCGAAAGAAAGAAACATTAGTTAGCCCATTGTGAATCTAATATTCAGCCTTGGTTACAAAAATATCTTAATTATTATGGCTAAATTGTTGCTATGATTATTGGGCCAGATTTATTTAAACAAGCCCAAAGTTAATATTTCTACAAGACCAAAAGGCTTGGTCCGAAATTGAAAAGAGAAAAAAAAGCATATGTTGCATGCTTTCAACGGATCCCACTCTCATCATAAGATGGATTTTAAATTTTGATTGAATGCATATTAATGCAGACATTGGAAATAGGAAAGAGAAAGAGAAATTGATTTGATGGCACTAATGATGCCCCACGACACTTAGCAAAAGGGAAGGAAAATTAATTCATTTTAATTTCTTCATTCAAATCACATTGAAAAATTTTTCTCTTCTCTCTCTTCTTTCTTCAATCTTTTGGTCACATCCATCAGGAAAATGGAAGCTAATGTAAGTTATCAGAAGAGATAGATGAAGCTAGAATAAAGCTTGAAGTCATAGTGATGATGGCATCAAGAAAAAGAAAATCAGAGGTATGGTGTGGCTGAGATTTTTACCACAAAAGGTAAGATGTGGTGAAGTGATCTCAAGCTCTCCATAACCAAAAATGGTGGAGATCCATTTCGGTCAGAGGAAGAAGATCCTTGGAGGGATGGCTTGTCTCAGCTTTTGATCAACCACCACAGGAGGTAGCTACTGTAGCTACGTGGAGGAAGAGGCAGAAGTTAGAGCAGAAGAAGCTGTCATCATCAAGAACTCATCAAGGGTTAGGAATCCTTCTTGGAGTGCAAGTCAAGATGGAAGGCCCGGATTGATGGAGCTTGGTGTGAAGAGAAGACACAGAGGTAGTTGCATGTTGGTTATAGTATTCAGTTTCCTCTCCTCTCTCTCTGGCCGAACCGGTTTTGCATGAAGAAGAAGAAGTTGGCTCGGTTCAAGAGCTTCAACCTTGGAGGCTTCTCCTTCTATAAATAAGGGAGAACAGCCAGGGTTTAAAGTAAGGAGTTAAGAGTGCAAGGCACATAGTTCTCATAGCTACCCAAGCTAACAGAAGTTCTTCTCCTTCAATATTTTCTATTTTGTATTTTTCTGTTTAGTTTTGTCTGTCTTGACTTTCATGGAAAAAGGCAAACAGTGAGGTTTGTATGAAAAAGCCATAGAGCAGAAAAAGGCAGAGTATACAAAATTAAAAGAAAAAGCCATAGATGTCTTTAGAGGTCCTTTGTACATCTGTGTTGTGTTTCATGATTCTGTGGGAATCCCCTTGCAAGTTGGGTTAGCACTTAGCAGTTAAAAGCTTGGTGGGTTACCAAGTCAAGTTCAAGATTGGGGTTTGATTCTGGACTTGTCTCGGATAGGAAGGGTAGTTCCTAGGGAGAATTGGTGTATGTAATCATGATTATAGTAAAATTTTATCATTGTTGTGATGGAGACTGGATATAGGCTGCATTGCACTTAGCAACTAAACCATGATACATCTTGGTGTGATTTTCTCTCTCTTCTACTCCATTTCTGTTTCTGCTACATAGGAGACAAAACTGAAAAATATCTCTTGGCTGGTTACGAGACAAAAAGAAAAAGTCTCTTGACTAGGCACGAGACAAAAACAAGAAATATCTCCTCAAGTATTCCAAAGGACAGTAACTGTTATTAAGCTAAAAAGGGGCTAAGATTCAACCCCGTTCTCTTAGCCACTAATAAACCATCAATTGGTATCAGAGCTTGGTCTCAAAGAGATCAAGCTTTGCAGCTTGGAGAAAAGATTCAGATGGCAGAGAACAGTGGCTCAAATTTGGTGTCCTACAATCTGACAGAAGGACAGTCAAGCAAAAGACCTCCTCTTTTGAATGGGAAGAACTACACCTATTGGAAGGAGAGAATGAAGATTTTTGTGCAAGCAGTAGATTACAGACTATGAAAGATCATCCTGGAAGGTCCTCAATTTCCAACCACCACAAGTGCTAAAGGAGTAGTCTCTCTTAAACCTGAAGCCAGTTGGACCGAAGAAGACAGAAAGAACGTGGAGTTCAATGCCAAGGCTATCAACTTGCTCAACTGTGCAACCAGCTTCGAGGAATACCGACAGGTATCACGATGCACAACGGTACAGAAAATCTGGGACAAACTTCAAGTCACTCATGAAGGAACCACCATAGTAAAGAAGACCAGGATAGATATGCTGAACAGAGAATATGAAATATTCTCAATGAAGGAAGGAGAATCAATAGATGAAATGTTTGAAAGATTCAACACCATCATTGTTGGCTTGGATGCTATGGGGATTAAGTATTCTGAATCTGTGCTTGTGAGGAGAATTTTGAGATGTCTCACAAAAGAGTGGGAAACAAAGGCACTGATAATATCTGAGAGTAGTGGTCTTGATTCTATGACATATGATGACTTGAGAGAAAATTTACTTGCTTTTGAAAACACTTTTTTGAAAAAAGATTCTAAAAGAAAAGGAATAGCTCTCACATCTATTTTTAACCCTCTGGATGATGAATCCAGTGATAACTCCTCTGAAAATAAATTTGTTTTGTTTGCCAAAAAATTCAGAAAAATGGTGAATCTCCAGGAAAGAAGCAAGGAAAGCAGCTCAAGAAAACAAGGTGACATGCTACAACTGCAAAGAGACTAGGCATTTCAAATCCGATTGCCCTAAATTGAAGAAGGAGGAGAAGCCAAAGAAGGGAAAAAAAAGGGACTGATGGCTTCTTGGAGGACTTGAAAAATGACTCAGAGGATGATGAAGAATCAGAAACCAAGTCCCAACCATGTCTCATGGCAGATCACATTGAACAGGTAGTCTTTCATAACCCTGATACTGAAGATCTTCATCTTATGATAGACCACCTTTCTGAAAAAATTAGATGCTTCTTTCTTGATAACCAAGATCTTGAACAACAAATCACCATTCTTAAAGCTGAAAATGGTTTTCTCAAAGATAAATTAAAGGAGGCTGAAAATGCTTAAAGAGGTCAAAAGGCTTAAAGAAGACTTAGCCAAGTTCACTCACAGTTCTGAAAATTTAAATCAAATCTTGGCTAGCCAAAAACCTCTTTATGATAAAGCTGGTCTGGGTTTTCACAAAACTTTCAAATCTGTTGAAAAATCTTCTTTTGAAAACATGGCTTCATCTTCTAATGATACAAGGTTTCAAAACTCAACAAGTTTTAGCAAAACAACAACTCCAAGATTTTGTCGACTATGCAACCGGAATGGCCACTTTCCCATTCAATGTTTCTTTGGTGAAAGAATGATTGGTGACAAAGTTTCCAAAGTTGTTTTTGACTACAATGGATTGGGACATAGAAGATGGTTTAACGTGAAAGGATCCAAGAAGATTTGGATACCTAAGGTTACTTAAGCTCATTTTGTAGGTATGCCTAGCATCCAAGCGGAAGGACCATATGTGGTACATGGACAGCGGATGCTCTAGGAATATGACCGAAAAGGCAACCTTCTTCATTAAGCTTGATGAGTATAATGGAGGGTTTGTCACTTTCGGTGATGATGGTAAAGAAAAAATAGTGGCCATTGAAAAAGTTGGTAAAAGTTTTTCTTCCTTTATAAATGATGTTCTTCTTATTGATGGTTTGAAACACAATTTACTAAGTGTTAGCCAATTGTGTGATCTTGGATATGAAGTTATTTTTAGAAAATTGGTATGCTTATTTATTTGTGAAAAATTTGGGGATATTTTGTTTGAAACTAAAAGGTAAAATAATGTGTATGGATTGACTCTTGAGGACTTGAAAGATCAAAAAGTGACATGTTTTACCTCTCTTGAATCTGAAAAATGGCTTTGGCATAAGAGATTGGGTCATGTTAGCATGTACCAAATTTCTAAGCTAGTTAAGAAAAACTTGGTTAGAGGAATTCCAAATATTAAATTTGATAAGGATCTTACTTGTGATGCTTGCCAATTAGCTAAACAAGTAAAATCCTCTTTTAAACCAAAAGATGGAATTTCAACCAAGAGGCCATTAGAGATGTTACACATTGATCTTTTTGGTCCAACAAGAACTCTAAGTTTAGGAGGTAAACACTATGGTTTGGTGGTGGTGGATGATTACTCTAGATTCGGTTGGGTACTTTTTCTTGTTCATAAAAATGATGCTTTCCATGCTTTCTCAACCCTTTGCAAAAGAATTCAAAATGAAAAAGATTTAAAAATTGCCCATTTGAGAAGTGATCACGGAAAAGAATTTGAAAAATTCTGTGATGATTTTGGAATTGCTCATAACTTTTCATGCCCTAGAACCCCTCAACAAAATGGGGTGGTTGAAAGAAGGAATAGAAGCCTTCAAGAGATGACTAGGGCTATGCTATGTGAAAATGAGATTCCAAAATTTCTATGGGCTGAAGCTGTAAATACAGGTTGTTACATTTTGAATAGGACCATTATTAGAAAAGGGTTAAAGAAAACTCCTTATGAGCTATGGAAAGGAACCCCTCCTAATCGTAAGTATTTTCATGTTTTCGGATGCAAATGCTTTGTACTTAACAATAAAGAAAATCTTGGTAAATTTGATCTAAAATCCTATGAGGGGATGTTTGTTGGATACTCCACCACTAGCAAGGCTTATAGAATTTACCTCAAAAAACATAGAACCATAGAGGAATCCATATACGTATCTTTTTGTGATTCTAATTCAATTCCCAGTGTTGTGGTAGAAGATGATACAGATTGTGAAGATGCTGTCAACAAGGAAGCCAGTAAAAAAATCCAAAATCAGTCCCAATTAAAGAATCTGTCCGTTCAATTTTGTCTCATCAGAATAGAGGAGACATTTCTGTTTTGTCTCGTGAGCCAGCAAAAGAATCTGGAATAGAACAACCCACTGAAGCTCATCAAAGCTCAACATCACTCCGGAAGCCAAGAGAATAGAAGTCCATGAGGGGTTATCCTCATGACTTTATCATTGGTGATCCCTCTCAAGGTGTAACAACAAGATCCTCAACCAAAAAGTAAACCAAACCAAGCATTCTTGCTCTCTTGTCACAAATGGAGCCTAATAATGTGAAGCAAGCTCTTGAAGATCCCTCTTGGGTCAAAGCCAAGCAAGAAGAGCTCGCTCAATTTGACAAGAATGAGGTTCGGACACTAGTACCTCATCCGGATGGTAAGAAGATAACGGGTACTAAGTGGGTTTTCAAAAATAAATTAGGTGAGGATGGAAAGGTTGTTCGTAACAAGGCTAGATTAGTGGCCCAAGGTTACGATCAAGAAGAGGGTATAGATTTTGATGAGTCTCTTGCTCCGGTAGCAAGAATGGAAGCAATTAGGTTGCTTCTTGCCTATGCTGCCCATAAGGGTTTTAAAATGTTTCAAATGGATGTCAAATGTGCTTTCCTTAATGGCTTTATTGATAGACAAGTGTTTGTGGCACAACCCCCCGGTTTCGAAGATAAAGAATTTTCAAACCATGTTTTCAAACTCTCAAAGGCTCTTTATGGCCTTAGGCAAGCTCCAAGAGCTTGGTATGAAAGGCTTAGTGCCTTCTTGTTGGAAAATCAATTTCAAAGGGGTACTACCAATACTACTTTATTTATTAAAGCATCTAATGATGATATTCTCCTAGTTCAAGTTTATGTGGATGATATAGTGTTTGGATAGGCCAATGAATCCTTGTGTGAAGAGTTTGAAAAACTCATGACTAGTGAGTTTGAAATGAGTTTAATGGGAGAGCTAACATTCTTTCTTGGCCTCCAAATTAAACAAACTCCTAGTGGTACCTTTATTCACCAAGGAAAGTATGCTAAAGAATTAATCAAGAAATTTGGCCTAGAAAATTCCAAACCAATGGGAACACCAATGCATCCAAACACTAAACTTGAAAAGGATGATGATGGCAAAGATGTGGATGAAACGCGGTATAGAGGAATGTTATGTTCACTCATGTATCTTACCTCCTCTAGACCGGATATTGTTCAAAGTGTGGGTGTATGTTCAAGATTCCAATCTCACCCAAAAGAATCCCATCTTTCGGCCGTTAAATACATTATTAGATACATTAAGAGAACTAGTGATTATGGCTTATGGTATCCAAAATTTGATGATTTTTGTGCAGTAGGATTTTGTGATGCAGATTATGCGGGAGATCGGGTGGATAGAAGGAGCACATCAGGCATGTGTTGCTTCCTTGGAAGCTCACTCAACATGTGGTCAAGCAAGAAACAAGTCACAGTAGCTCTATCCATAGCCGAAGCTGAATATATTTCTGCCTCCGCATGTTGTTCACAATTAATTTGGTTGAAAACTCAGTTGGAGGATTACAAATTAAAGATCAATAGTATACCCTTATTTTGTGACAACATGAGTGCTATAAACATCTCAAAAAATCCTATTTTGCACTCAAGAACCAAGCACATTGAGATCAAATATCATTTTATTAGAGAACATGTGCAAAAGGGTACTATTGATATTCAATTTGTGAAATCCGAAGAACAACTTGTGGATATATTCACTAAGCCCTTCTGTGAAGACAGATTCTGCTCCTTGAGAAATAGTTTGGGAATGATAGAATTAAGTTCTGTTGATAATTTGTGAAATTTTTTTACTCTGTTTGGTTTTGTCTCGTAGGAAGGCAGGAGACAAATCTTAGGACGTGATGAACAGACCATGATTCAGGGGGAGACTGAACTGATGTTAATTATCTTGGGCCCCACCAAATTTCTTTGACCTTACTCTGACCCGTTTTGAGTTCCTCATTGTGTTAATCATACTTTTGAAAGTTGTCATATCAAATCTTGTAGGAAAGAGTTGTTGTCACATCAAAATCTTTTCCTTCCCTCATCCCTTGATTCTAGGAGCTAACCTTTCAGTTTTAATTTTTAAAATCTTTCCTTGGTTAATAACCGCGCCCCTTAATAGGTAATAACTTCCTCAATCTTCTCTCTCCACTCAGCATTTAATGCCTCCATAACGACCCTCTTCTCTCCACTCTCTTCGGCCCCTTTCCATCTTCCCTCTTTCTTCTCCATTTTCTTTCATAAAATGAAAAAGAAAGTTGCTCTAAGGAAGATTAGCCGAACCCCCTTACCCAAAAATCCACCTTTTTCAACTCCTCAAACACACACACACATTCATATACACTCCACATCTTCTTCATCTCCTTCACCCTCATCCAAACAAACCGAAACAATGAGAAGGAAGGTGATTGCTCAGAAAACCTCATCCAGAAAAAAGCTTGGAAAGAATAAGGAACCAATCATGGAAGAAGAAGAAGAGGAGTCTCAAAATTCCCTTCCTCATTCACCACCAAAGAAGGCAACTCCACATGCATCGGGTCATAGCTCTCAGCGCACCAAAGGTTACGTGCTACGTAACACAAGGAAACCACCGAATCTGGAATCCCTGGATTTCAAGAATAAATACAACAAAGGTCATTCACATTTTGATCCTGGAAGGTTCAACTCTTGTGTATTTTATAAGTTTCACAATGAAGTGTTGAAGAAACGTCACTTATGTGCTTCCCACATAGTGAACTTGGACTCCCTTGCTGCAAAAAGAATCAACTTTATCACCCTTTTTGAGAATCTGAAATGGACTCCCCTGTTCAATATTCAGAAACCTGTATACCCAGCCTTGGTTCGCGAGTTCTATGCGAACACGAGGCTTATTGATGGTGCAGTCCATTCCTATGTCAAACGGGTTCACATGTCTTTGAACAGAGACACAATAAGTGCTGCTTTGGGGTATGTGGATGAAGGAGCAGCAGCTTACATGACGGAAAAATGGGACTCGCAAGTAGGGGGTCACTTACCAGGTTGCTTTGAATCAAACTTGCGAAAGCTTTTCTGCCTTGGATGGCACTGTTCTGACCCACAAAGCTCTCGGTCCAGAAAGAGCATTGCTGCACAGAATTATCACTCACATTCTCATGCCTCAAAATGGTTCTTACAACAGAGTAACCATTTCTATCATTACTTCATCTCCTATTTCCTTTGCATATCTCATGGTTAGGCATATGTGGGAATGTGTTAGAAGTAACAAAAAGGCTAATCTTCCATATGGCATATTTCTTACCTGCATCTTTGAATATTTTAATATTGATCTCACTAATGAAGATGTAGAGAATAAAGTTTCAAGAATTAAGGGAGGAGGAGTTTCAGGTACTATAAAAGGCAGTAAAGAAAAATGGTCAATGCCCTTTGAACCATCTATCTGAAAGTGATCTTAAGAGTCGTCCTAACGAGCCAGCAAAGGTTGCAGATTCCATTAAAGAGGTCCTCACTGAATTTTTCAACATGTTAAAATTAATGGTGCAATCCTACAAGGCTGCTCGAAAACAAGCATATGAGAATGAAAAAGCATGGACTAAGTGCAAAGAGCGACTGAATTTGATGCTTCAGAATCTTGAAAACGAAATGGGGGCTGCTGATGATGATGAAGCTGGCTCTGAATATAACCTGTCTGATGATTGATCTTGTTGAACTCTGATTATGTTCTATTATTTTTAAGTCTGTATGCTGTTGGATACTTTGGACCACTGTTATTTTGTTGAACTCTTGGATACTCTGGTTTTGGTTCTATTTAATTGCACAATATTGTCATTTTTTTGCAGGTTCCCCTTTGATGATAAAAAGAGGAGGAATATTGAAAAAATTGAAAATAAACAGGGGCTAAAATCATTTTGATTCATGATCACCCCTGTACATATGCCTTATGTTCTGTTGTGTTGATGCTTTATGTTCTGATTTGTTGAAATATTTGTTGCAATTAGAACTTAGTTGTGATTTGATAACCCCTTTATGCTTTGAAATGTTGAATAATTCCTTATGCTCTGATATGATTCTGTTTAATTGAAAATGTTTTCCTTACTATAAACTGATAATTTTTGCTTTGATATGATGGCTAGAAAATGTTGTTCATTTAATCAAATTATTTGGGAATTATCAACTGTTTCTTATGTACTCTGTACTCAAAGCATTTTTTGATTGTTATTGAGCAGAAAATCATCTATATGATAACAAATGAGTTTTGTTTATTACTTTACTTCTACTCATAAATCAAGCTATTCAACATTTCAAATATTCCATATGTTGAATACATAGTAGCCTTAAGCTTGATTTTAAAAGTTACAGAAAAAGCATCCTTTGGTAAAATGGCATATATTAAGGGGGAGCCATGTAACAATTGGAAAGGTGAAGGAATCCTAATATTCAAAGGGAGTACTTTTTGATCCTTAATTTTTTCATTTCAATTTTTTAATAATGTTTGTCATCAAGAGGGAGATTGATGAGTTTGGAAAATTCCAAATTAAATTAGTGATGACCAAACATTATTAATACAATTAATTACAAAATTATTAATTTGATCTTTATGTTATATTTGCTGATTAATAATTTTGTTGTTTTGCAGATTATGTATATTGGGCATAAAAGCAAAACAAAGCCCAATTGTGCTAAGAAAATGCAATCAGCCTTGTGTAAAATTGACATATTAAGTGGCTGAATTATTGTTGTCTTGGGCCGAAAGAAAGAAACATTAGCTAGCCCATTGTGAATCTAATATTCAGCCTTGGTTACAAAAATATCTTAATTATTATGGGTGAATTGTTGCTATGATTATTGGGCCAGATTTATTTAAACAAGCCCAAAGTTAATATTTCTACAAGACCAAAAGGCTTGGTCCGAAATTGAAAAGAGAAAGAAATCATATGTTGCATGCTTTCAACGGATCCCACTCTCATCATAAGATGGATTTCAAATTTTGATTGAATACATATTAATGCAGACATTGGAAATAGGAAAGAGAAAGAGAAATTGATTTGATGGAATTAATGATGCCCTACGCCACTTAGCAAAAGGGAAGGAAAATTAATTCATTTTAATTTCTTCATTCAAATCACATTGAAAGATTTCTCTCTTCTCTCTCTTCTTTCTTCAACCTTTCAGTCACATCCATCAGGAAAATGGAAGCTAATGCAAGTTATCAAAAGAAGATAGATGAAGCTAGAAGAAAGTTTGAAGCCATAGTGATGATGGCATCAAGAAAAAGAAAATCAGAGGTATGGTGTGGCTGAGATTTTTACCACAAAAGGTAAGATGTGGTGAAGTAATCTGAAGCTCTCCATAACCAAAAATGGTGGAGATCCATTTCGGTCAGAGGAAGAAGATCCTTGGAGGAATGGCTTGTCTCAGCTTTTAATCAACCACCACAGGAGGTAGCTACTGTAGCTACGTGGAGGAAGAGGCAGAAGTTAGAGCAGAAGAAGCTGTCATCATCAAGAACTCATCAAGGGCTAGGAATCCTGCTTGGAGTGCAAGTCAAGATGGAAGGCCCAGATTGATGGAGCTTGGTGTGAAGAAAAGACACAGAGGTAATTGCATGTTGGTTATAGCATTCAGTTTCCTTTCCTCTCTCTCTGGCCGAACTGGTTTTGCATGAAGAAGAAGTTGGCTCGGTTCAAGAGCTTCAACCTTGGAGTCTTCCCCTTTTATAAATAAGGGAGAACAGCCAGGGCTTGAAGCAAGGAGTTAAGAGTGCAAGGAACAGAATTCTCATAGCTACCCAAGCTAACAGAAGTTCTTCTCCTTCAATGTTTTCTATTTTGTATTTTTCTATTTAGTTTTGTCTGTCTTGAGTCTCATGGAAAAAGGCAAACAGTGAGGTTTGTATGAAAAAGCCAAAGAGCAGAAAAAGGCAGAGTATACAAAATTAAAAAAAAAATCCATAGATGTCCTTAGAGGTCCTTTGTACATCTGTGTTGTGTTTCATGATTCTGTGGGAATCCCTTTGCAAGTTGGGTTAGCACTTAGTAGTTGAAAGCTTGGTGGGTTACCAAATCAAGTTCAGGATTGGGGTTTGATTCTGGACTTGTCCCGGATAGGAAGGGTAGTTCCTAGGGAGAATTGGTGTATGTAATCATGATTATAGTGAAATTCCATCATTGTTGTGATGGAGATTGGATGTAGGCTGCATTACACTTAGTAGCTGAACCAGGATACATCTTGGTGTGATTTCTCTCTCTACTACTCCATTTCTGTTTCTGCTGCATAGGAGACCAAACTGAAAAATATCTCTTGGCTGGTTACGAGACAAAAAGAAAAAGTCTCTTGACTAGACACGAGACAAAAACAAGAAATATCTCCTCAAGTATTCCAAAGGACATCAACTGTTATTAAGCTAAAAAGGGGCTAAGATTCAACCCCCTTCTCTTAGCCACTAATAAACCATCAATTTTTATTTTTTGTTTCGTAGATAATAAAACCGTTGCCATTGAGAAAGTATGTCATATCACCATATTGTTATTAGATGTTACTAACGCATATTCTAAAAATATCCTAAAAAAAAACACAATTAAATTTGTATATTTTTAATATATTAAAATTTTAAATATTTTATTAGGATAAAATATATTTTTGTTCTTAATATTTGTAATTTTTTTAAAAAATATTCCTATTATTTAGTTACATTTAATTTTGTTCCTAATATTTTTGATTTGTATCAAAATTATCCCTAAATGTTAACTCTATGTAAAATATTAGGGATAAAATTAAAAATTTTTAGGAATATTTTTGACACAAATAAAATACGTTAAGGACAATATTGAATGCACCAAAAATGTTAAGGACAAAATTAAATAAAATTAAATGTTAGGAAGATTTTTGAAAAAAAAATTACAAATGTTAAGGATAAAAATTATACTTTACCCTTTTATTATTATGCTCTTAATATCCGTTATTACTTATCAGGATATAACTTTTTTAAGAATAAATGGTCAAATTCATCCTTGAAATATCACTCATTCTCTAAATTAGTTTTTGAAAGATTTTTTAATCAACTTTATCATTAAAAAATTTTAAATTAGTCACATTAGTCATGCCGCCATTTTCGTTACAAAAAGTGTCAAAATTTACTTATGTGACACATTAAATAATACCACGTTGACCATACAATTTATTGATGTGACACATTAAGTGATACCACGTTAACCACATCATGCACTTGGCAATCCTAATTAGCTGCTAACATGATAAGTTTATGCAATTAAATAAAATCAACTCCAAATTAAGGAGGATCTTGAGACATTAAAAATTTTCAATTTGAAGTTAATTTGATCTAATTTTATAAACATATTATGTTAGCAATCAATTAGAATTGTCAAGTATGTACTGTAGTGTCACTTAATGTACTATATTAGCAAACTTTGATGTCATAAGTAACAGAAATGAAGAAAAATTAATGTGACCAACTTAAAATCTTTAAAAGACAAATTTAATTAAAAAATCTTTTAAGAATTAATTTAAAAAATAAATAATATTTTAGATACGAAATTAACTATTTATTTATTTTTTTAAATCTATTTAGGCTTATTACATAGTAATACTAAAACAACACATCAATTTGTATAAATTTTTAAATAAGTAAATGATGAAAAATTTAATTTTGAAACGTGAATATTTGTATAGTTGGATGCAAATGAAACAAAAAATCAATTTTTTTAAGAATTATTAGGCTAAATTAATACAAAGGTCCTTATATTTTATTAAATTCGTAAATAAATCTCTATACTTCACAAATTTGTAATAAAATTTTTATACTTTGTAATAGTTTTTAATTAGACTTTTAGTTGTCATGAAAAAGTTTTTTTTTTTATTTTAATATTCTTAAGTATACATGTAAGGATTAAATTAAAAATTTGTAAATAAAAATGGAGTTTAGTTTTAATGTACCGATAGTATGAAAATTTTTAATTATATTAGATGTATACAAAGATAAATCATCAATAGCCACTAATATAAAATATATATTTAAATACAAAATACATATTAAAAATGAATTAACAACACATATATTTATATAAAATATATAGTGTAGTAAACACATATTATTTTTTAAATATTTTATATGATCATCCAATTAAATTTATGTGTTTAAATATATTTCAAAATGTTATTTCATTTGAAAGTTAAAATCTTGACCCAAAAAGTTACAATTTAAATGTATGGGTATAGGTTTTAGGGTTTTTGGCTAATAAATTAGGGTTTAGAAGTTAGAATTTAGGATTTGAAGAGTACGGTTTAGAGAGGATGAGAGTTAGGATTTGTTTCAGGGTTATTAGAGTTTAAGTTTGATGATTTTGTAGTTATTAGCAAAGGATTATTTAAAGTTATGGTTTAGAGTATTAGTTTAGAATTTAGGTTTATTAGGATTACGGTTTAGAGAGATAACGGTTTAATGTTTATGGTTTAGGATTTATAATTTAGGATTATTCTTTAAGGGATTTGGGATTATTAGTTTAGGGTTTAAAATCTAAGAGTATTATTTTAGGCTAAAGAGTTTAAAAGTATATATTTCTCGGATTTAGGACTTATGGTTGATGATATAAGATTCACAACTTAAGTTCTTGGATATTTCAGATGATGATTTAGGGATAATAGTTTTATGTGGTCATTCACAGTAAATTTATCTTTTAAAAAAATTCACGTGATAAAAATTATTAAATTTTAAGGACGAAAAAATCGTATTTTTTTAATAATGATTGCAAAAAATTGCTTAAAAATTTGTTCTGTAAAATATTTTTAGAATATATATTTAATATCTAGTCATTTTTATTATATTTTTAAAAATATCGAAGACTTATTTGTTGTTATTTTTTTTTGTGTTTTTTTTGTCAACAAAATGAACTTTCATGTACCATTTTGAGAATTTACTCTTTACTTTTAATATTGTTAGAATGATTATTAAAAATTTGTAAATTATATTTGCTTTCACTTAAAATCTTAGTTTGAAAACAATTTGATTTGATTTTACCATTTAAAAATACTTCTAACATTTTTTATTTAATTTTATTCTTAATATTTTCAGTGCATTCAATTTTATTCTTAATATTTTTTATTTGTGTAAAAATTATTTTTAAAAATTTTTAATTTTATCTTCAATATTTTACATAGAATTGATGTTTAGAGGTAATTTTAATATAAATAAAAAATATTAGGGATAAAATTAAATATAACTAAATATTAAAAATATTTTTCAAAAAATGTATAAATGTTAGAGATAAAAAATATATTTTATTATAATAAAATATTTAAAACTTTTAATATGTTAAAATATACAAATTTAGTTGGGTATTTTTTAATAATATTTTTAGAACATGCGTTAATAACTTCTAATAATATCGTGGTATAACCTACTCTTTCTCTGGCAATGGTTTTATTATCTTTGAAATAAAAAAAATAATTAAAAAAAACCAAAAAAAGGGTATCAACGATCATTACACACAAATAAAAATATTTTAAAATATTTATTTTTTTCTGTTAATATCCAAAATAATTATCATTATCAAATGGTTAATTATTTTACAAATTAACATTAGTAAATAGTAACGTACAAATTATAAAACTTATATCTTCACTAGTTACTAGACCTCACTATTTTAGAAGTTGTCGTCTTAAATTGGTCCAGTCTTGCAGCAATCCTTCCTAAGAGCTTAACACGTTGCATTCTACATGTGTAGAAGAATCTTGCAATCTACACAACAGCAAAATCCTAATTCATTATATTAAAAAAAAGTTGAGAGTTCTCATCCAAAATCAATATATATTACACACCATGTACATACACAATTATACATCTAAAGATTCTCAGACGACTATATCATGAGTTTTGTAACTTAGTGAATAAATAATATATTTATAAACTATATAGGCAATACAAATTAGCTAGATTTTATATATATAATTTGAAATAACTTTTGATATATAATGAATAATTCTTTATATTAAAAGGGAGTTCAGAGTTCTTATCCAAAATTAATATGTAAACCATGTAAACAATTATACATCTAAAGATTGTTGGAATTTTTCGAAAATTCTTTAATTTCAATATCATCTGTATTAAATTATTGAAAAATAAATATTTGAATATAGAAATATATTTTAATTTGTGAACATGATTAAAAGAGTTTGGTTTTTTAATTTTCTTTAACAAAAGTCTTTTGTATTTTAAATAGAGCTGAATCACAACTCATCTGATAGAAAAAGAGCTACGGAGGCATTTTTGATGTATTGAGAATCAAAATTCTAAAATCACTATTTATATTTGAGTGTGTCACTTATTAAATACTAAAACTCAAATATAATACACAACTAGAAAATTACTTATTACAGACAGATTTGGTCTTTATTACAGACGAATTTTTGGTTACCGACGGATTTCGTCCCTTTGTAAAAGCTACGTCAGAAATTATTTACGGACAGATCTTTTTCCGTCGGTAATTTATAGATATATTTTTCTCCGTTGCCAATAGAATTTTCTTTGGTAATCGTCCCCATCCTTTCACGCTAAAATGTCGAATTTTTCGACAGATTTTTTCTCAGTAATCATTACCTCCATTTTGCTTAAACTGTCCGATTTTTCGACAAATTTTCTATCGATAACTAATAGATTTTTTTTTAGTAATTAGAGCCTTAAAAAAATATTTTAAATTCTGAATACAGACAAAAAATTCACCTATAAATCCATTAGTAAGGTAAACTAAAATTTTTTAAAGATAGTAAAACCATAAGATGAGTCTTATAACTTAATGAATAAATAATATGTCTATAAATTATATATAGGCAATGCAAATTAAATTATATATTGAAGTGTATATATATAAAATTTGAAATAACTTTTGATATACAATGAATAATTTTTTATATTTAAAGGGAGTTCAGAGTTCTTATCCAAATTCAATATTACACACCATGTACACAATTATACATCTAAAGATTATTGGAATTTTTTTTAAATTTCTTAGTACTAATATCATTTATGTTATTAAATCATTTAAAAAAATAAATATTTGAATGTGGAAGTGTAACATTCTGGTTTTTGTGTTAGAGTCGGTTATGCAAGTTTTACGTTTTGTTCGTGTAACTTTTATGATAGATTTTTCTGCGATCTTTAAATAAAATTAATAATAATATAATATTAATATTTTGTTATTATTTAATTTTATTTGACGAAGGACGATCACTTGATTTTGGACTCGAAAAATTGAAAAAGCTCGACTTTATTAATGTCATTTATATTAGTAATTTACCCGATCATTATTCTAATTAAATATCACCACTTGAGATAATTATTTGAGTTTTTACCATGTCTAATTAATTACCTTCCAAAATATTTAAAAATTTAATCTCACTGACTCAACAACTCAAAAACGTGACATGCAGCGCTTAATGCACCGCGTGTCGCGATACATGCCTTCCCCATCTAATTAAGTGACATTAGTCACTAATTACCCATATCTTCATCCTCTATGCGGTGACGTGTGTTTTAGAAAAAATGCATTTTTGTAAACTTCAACTTATTTTCTAACCTCTAAACCTTTATTTTTACTCTCTAGTGTCCCAAAACTTAATTTTAATCATGGTGAGGGAATTGAACCTTAAGAGGGTGGTAACTTGGGAGTGAAGAAAGAACGTGAAGTAGTGATTTAAAAATACCTGATGAATGTTAGCTAAGATGAAAAATACTAAGTGAACTTGATGACGATCGATTGAAAATGAATGAATATGATAAATGAGGCATGATTGAGGATGAATGATGATGAGTGTTCCGAGGGTTACCTAAAACTGGAGGTCGATCTCGGATGAGATCTTCGGTATAGGTCGGAGACGGCGTGTTCGGCTGGCTAGTGGCGGCCGGAGCTGTCGTGTCCGACTTGTTTGGACTTGCTGTACTGCTGATCCTTGGCCACCGGAGGGTGGGGGTACCTGCAAGAGACTCCGATGCTTAAGTTAGCACGGGTATTAAGCAGGTTTTATGTAGAATCAGAGTATGAGTTATCCATGGGTGCTCCAGTGTATTTATAGTAGTTGTAGAGTGACCTTTCTGGATAAGATAAGTTAGTTATCTTATCTTATCTTTATCTTTGAGTTGAGGTCAGCTTATCTTCAAGGGAACCGCCCTTATCTCTATAGGCTCGGACGACCTTTGGATTTGAGTCGTGTTCCTCTACTTGGGCCCTTTATTGGGCTCCCCTGTCGGTTTGGCCGATCTCTTTGAGAAGAAGTCGGCTAGTCGGACCTGAAGAGGTCGGTCGCCATGTCGCTAAACATCCCGGGTCGGACAGCTTGACCCAGGGTATGAACAGTGCCCCTGCTTGAGCTCGGTCTTTTTGTTGAGGTCGAGTCTTTGACTTCGGTCCTTCTCTGATGAAGCCGAACTCAAGCATTTTGTCGATTTCTTCCTTTTGTAGAATCTTTTGAATGTAAAACGTTTTTCTCTAAAGGTGCGCGCTTTTATATCCACGCTTTTTTGGGAACGCAAGCGGTTTTAATATCCGTATTTAATTGGCATTTAATTGCCTCATTCTCTCTTTGGCTTTTATTTTGAATTTCTCGATCAAAAAACGGTTTCTCTTCTTCGCTTCTTCTTCGTAACTTCTTTCTCACTTTCAACTTTTTCCCTTTGATTTTTCTGAAGCCTCCGCCTGTAGCTTTCGCATTTCAGCCCAGCGACGTTGCTTTGTGACTTTGCTTTTTTGTGGGGGAAGGAGTGATTCTGGATTTTGCCTTCCGCTTTTCTGCCTTTCTTTGCAGCTTTCTCATTTCCAGGTTTGGTTCTTCTTTCTTTTTCTCCCTCTACACCATTTTTGTGTCTGTTTTGAGAAAGTTTGGATCTTTCTGCTTTTACTGTACCTGATTGTTGCGTGTTCTGGAATTTCTTCATTTTGTGCGAATCTTTTGCTTTTCTTTAGGGCTTTTGCATGTTTGTGAATGCTTTTGTTTTTGAAGCTCTGAAATAATGACTTTGTTTGATTCTGAAAAAAGGTTGCATTTTTGCTATTTTTCCGCTGATAAAGTGTAAGAGCAATGCTTTTCCTGATAAACTGTAGAAGGGTGGACCTTTTGCATTTTTGCTGCATTTTTGTTTCCTTTGTTTTCTTTCTGAATTTTATTTTGATGAGTGCCGGGATGTAAGCTGTAGAAATAACTTAAAGACCTTGCTTGTTTACCGCCTCCAAGGGATGCCCCAAGACTTTTTGTCTTGAGTCTTGGGGTTTTCCCTTTTTTATTTATCCGCCCGTCGAGATGTTTTTAAGTAATCCATTCTTCTTTTCTTTTTGTAGGATTTAGTTGACCTCATGTCTTTCCGAAATAACGTTGTAGAGATGCCTTCCCAGGTTCCCGCGGGTATGGCTGATTGGGTGGACTCCATGGTTCTCATGTGTGTCTCGCTGGTTGATTCTGAATTTTGTGCTCAGCTTAGGCAGTTTCATAGTGTCTGTAGTAATTCTGGTGATGAGAAGAACTATGAACTTGTCCCTCCCTCTTCTGACGAGAGAGTCTGCTTTTCAACTCGGGTTGTTGATGGTCGCCCCTTCTTTTATGCTTATGATTTTTTCTTTGGTCAGCTGGGTATTACCCTTCCTTTTACCCAATTCGAAACCGACCTGTTATGGTCTTGTAATGTTGCCCCTTCTCAACTTCACCCCAATTCTTGGGGTTTTATTAAAATTTTCCAATTGTTGTGCAATGGTTTTGGTATTCCTGCTTCCCAATCTCTCTTTTTCTATCTGTTTGTCTTGACTAAGCCCGGTGTGGTAAAAAAGAAGTCAGCTTGGGTCTCCTTTCGTTCTACCCAGGAAAAGAAGGTTTTTTCCATGTTTGACAAGTCGTTCCGTGATTTTAAAAACTACTTTTTCAAAGTTCGAGCTGTTGAAGGAGCTCAGCCCTTTTTTCTGGATGAGAATGACGAACCTGCTTTTCCCTTGGAATGGCAAAAAGATGTGAGGGTCTCCAGGTATTCGTGGGAAATGTTGGATGAGGCTGAGCGAGCCTTTGTGACTATTTTGGAAGAACGCTGGGGTTAATCTCCCTATCTTGACACAAAGAAATTTCTAACCAATCCTTCTCTTCTTCAAACTGAACTGGGTATCTTGTGTTTCTTTTATTATCTTGTTTATGTTGCTTGTAGCTGCCTTTCCGACTTGTCCGACTTGTAGCTGAATTTTCTGTTTTATTTGTAGAGGCAATGAAGAATAATGAATCCATAAAAGCTTTTAAGAGGGCGCAGAGGGCGACCGCTGCCAGGAATATTGCGGCCAAGGCGGCTGGGGAGGGGTCCTCCCAAATACGCGAGAAGCCATCAGTGTCGAGTTCTGCTGGGGTGAAGAAGGTGGTCCCTACACCCCGAGTCCGTTTGGTGGATCCTCACCCTACTTCTGCGGCTCTATCTGTTGCTCCTCCCAATAAAAAACAAAAAACAGCCGAGCTCTTTGACCTCGATGCTCCTGATTTTAATGCCATTGAGTTTGTGGATCAGCAAATCGGTCCCTATGGCTCCCTCTCTACGGATGATGTGTCCATCCTCCATCACTTGAAATTTATGGCCCGAAATCACGTAAAGATGGCGTATATGGCTGCTGCCATATATCGGACTGCTCAGAATCTCCCTCTTCATGCCACTAAAGCGTTTATGGAGGAGGCAAAAAAAGAGTTTGATCGGATGAGAGAGTTGAAGGAGGATCTTGAGATAAAGGTAGCCAAGCTGGAGAAGGACTTAGAGAACGAGAAGGCGAGTTCTCAATCACTGGCAGCTTCTTTGAGGTTGGCTGAGGACACATCCATGATGCACAAGGATAGTTTGAGGGAGGAGCTCGACAATATCCAGGAAGATTATTCTAAGCTTCAGAGTCATCTCGTTGGCAGTGTGACTGCTGCCTACGAGAACTTGAAGGAGCAAGTTTGGGTTATTGCTCCCGAGGCCAATCTCACTCCCTTTAGCCTGGACAACATTGTCAGGGATGGCAAGATTGTCCCTGATGATGGGGATGATGATGATGAGGTTGATTCCCTTCCTGTGTCTTCTGCCAAGGTGTCAGCGCCTACTGTTCCTCCTGCCAAGGTCGACCCTCCCGCTTCTGATCCTGACTGTCAGATTTTAAACCGGGATGATGGTACTGTGGATGCTGTTCCTCTCCAGGCTCGCCCTCCTTCTCCTCAGACTGATGCTACTAAAAAGCCTTCTGACCTTTAGCTAATTTACTTTGGATATTTTTGTAGTTGGCCCGGCTTGTGGGCTTTAAAACTCTTTGGTTTATTTTGTTGACACTCTTTCTGGTTGCTTGTTCAGCAACATTATTTAAAAAACACAATCGAATAGCTTCTGATATTTTGGGTCTGACCCTAAGGCTTTTTATGTCACACTTGGTTTGCCTGTTTTAGCTTCTTTGGACTGGTTTGTTGTCGATGCGTGGATCCGATTTAGTAATCCATGCCCGACTTCTTTGCCCTTTTCCAGGTAGTTGACCGATGTTGATCTTTTCCCATTATTTAAAGTAATCTTCTTTTTTGAACCTTGGCCGGGTCTCTTTTAGAGATTACTTTTATGACCGGTTTGTGGGAGACTGATCTCTTTATGTCGATTTCTTCTAAGTTACTTCGTAATCCTCTTTCTTGGACCTTGGTTAGGTCTCTTTTAGGGATTACTTTTATAACTTTCCGTTGTAGGAGATCGACTTCTTTATGTCGATCTCTTCTAAGTTACTTTGTAATCCTATTTCTTGGACCTTTGTTAGGTCTCTTTTAGGGATTACTTTTATAACTTTCCATTGTAGGAGATCAACTTCTTTAGGTCAATCTCTTTCTAGGTTATTTCGTAATCCTCTTTCTTGGACCTTTGTCAGGTCTCTTTCAGGGATTGGTTTTATAACCTTTTCATTTTGTAGTAGGAGTCCGACTTGGTTATGTCAGTTTCCTTTAAGTTATTTTTTGTAGTCCTCTTTCTTGGATCTTTGTCAGATCTCATTCAGGGACTACTTTGATAACTTTTTAGTAGTAAGAGTCCGACTTGGTTATGTCGGTCTCTTTTAAGTTATTTTTTGTAGTCCTCTTTCTTGGATCTTTGTCAGATCTCTTTCAGGGACTACTTGTATAACTTTTCATTTTGGGGCTGACTTTGTTATGTCGGGCCCTTCTAAGTTAAAGTAATCCTCTTTAATAGGGTTGGCCAGACCTCTTTCCAGGGTTTACTTATAACTTGGGTTGACTTGGTTCGACCTCTTAACGTTCGACCAGTCTTTAAGTTATTATTTTAGCGATCCGTAAGACCTCGTCAGGTTCTTTTTTAGATCACTTTCGATAACTTCTTACATTATTCTGTGTTCATCTTTGCTGATTTGTAGAAAGTGGTTGTCATCTCTAGATCGTTCTTTGGGTGAATCGCGTTTTCACCTTTATCGGACGGTTGTCTTTATCGTGATCGTGCAGTGAAATTGTTTTTCACTTTCGGTCGATTTGTTGCTTTATAATCGGACGATGAATGCTTCAGATTAATGCGTCTTGAAATCTGTGTAGAATATCTAAAATATGTTTTATTTGAAAGAAAAGTGCAAGTATATACATATGGGATTGTTTGAGTCTCAACTTGGTGCCTCATTAAAAAACCCTTTTTAGGGAAAAAGAGTGCGTCCCATGATGAGATCTTTTATCTTTTTCTAACTGTAGTTCCTTCTTAGGTTGCAGGCGTGCCATGACCTGGGGAGCTCTCGTCCATGGAGTTCAGACAGTATGTAGTAGCCCTTTCCAAGTACTTCTACAACTCGGTAGGGTCCTTTCCAGTTTGCTGCCAGCTTTCCTTCTCCTGGTCGAGTTGTTCCGATATCATTTCGGATTAGAATGAGATCATTCTCTGCAAAACTTCTCGGCACTACCTTTTGATTATATCTGGAAGCCATTCAGCGCTTTAGAGCTTCTTCCCTGATCCAAGCTCTTTCCTGGATTTCGGGTAACAAGTCGAGCTCTTCTCTCTGAAGTTGGGAGTTTGCTCCCTCATTGTAGTGAACTACTCTAGGCGACCCTTCCTCAATCTCCACTGGAATCATCGCCTCCATTCCGTATGCTAATCGAAAGGGGGATTCCTTTGTGGTGGAATGTGGCGTTGTTCGATATGCCCATAGGACCTGTGGAAGCTCTTCTGCCCAGGCTCCCTTTGCATCTTGTAATCTCCATTTTAATCCGGCCAGTATGACTTTGTTAGCGGCTTCGGCCTGTCCATTGGCTTGTGGGTGTTCAACGGAGGTGTACTGGTGCTTTATATTCAAGTCAGCTACTAGTTTTCTGAAGCCTGTATCTGTGAATTGAGTGTCATTGTCTGTGGTTATTGAATATGGAACTCCGAACCTCGTGACAATGTTTCTATATAAGAATTTCCGGCTTCTTTGAGCGGTGGCATTGGCTAGGGGCTCTGCCTCGATCCACTTTGTAAAGTAATCTACCCCTACGATGAGGAATTTAACTTGTCTTGATCCCTGCGGGAAGGGGCCGAGGAGATCGAGTCCCCATTTTGCAAAGGGCCAAGGCGAGGTCACGCTGATGAGTTCTTCTGGCGGGGCGATGTGAAAGTTGGTATGTTTCTGACATGGTGGACATGTCCTTACAAATTCTGTGGCTTCTTTCTGTAGAGTTGGCCAATAAAATCCCGCCCGGAGTACTTTTTTGGTGAGAGCTCGTACTCCGAGATGATTGCCGCAAATGCCGCCGTGTATTTCTTCGAGTACTTCCCTTGTGTTGGGAGTCGGCACGCATTTTAGTAAAGGTGTTGATATTCCTCTTTTGTACAGGATGTTATTTATGATGGTGTAGTACTGTGCCTCCCTTTTTAACCTCTTTGCCTCTTTTTCTTCTGTGGGGAGTGTTCCTGTTTTGAGGTAGTTGATTATGGGGGTTATCCATCCTTGGTCTTGGCTTGTTATAGTCAGGACTTTTTCCTCTTCCGAGATTGACGGGTTTTGCAATATTTCCTGGATGAGGCTTCTATTGTTGCCCCCTGGTTTGGTGCTGGCTAGTTTTGAGAGTGCATCAGCTCGGACATTTTGTTCGCGGGGTATGTGGCAGATCTTGTACTCCCCAATTTGTCCGAGCTGTTCCTTGGTTTTATCCAAATACCTTTTCATAGTAGGATCTTTAGCTTGGTAGCTCCCTGTTATTTGGGATGTGACCACTTGTGAATCGCTGTAAATGTTGAGTTTTTGAGCTCCGACCTCTTTAGCCAGCTTCAAACCAGCTAATAATGCTTCATATACTGCCTGGTTGTTTGAGGCCGGGAACCCGAACTTGAGGGAGAGCTCAACTTGGGTTCCTTGGTTGCTTTCTATTATCACGCCTGCGCCGCTTCCAGTTTTATTTGAAGAACCGTCCACGTAAAGATTCCATTCTGTGGGGGTTTCTAAGGCGTCTGTGAATTCTGCGATAAAGTCGGCCAGATACTGTGATTTAATGGCCGTCCGAGCTTCATATTGAAGGTCGAACTCTGATAACTCGACTGCCCATTGTAGAATTCTTCCTGCTAGATCTGTTTTTTGCAATATTCCTTTTATGGGCTGGTTAGTTCGAACCTTAATGGTGTGAGCCTGGAAGTACGGGCGGAGTCGTCGAGATGTTAGGATAAGAGTATAGGCAAATTTTTCTATTTTCTGGTAGTTCAGCTCGGATCCCTGTAGTGCCTTGCTAATGAAGTAGATGGGTTGTTGCCCATGTTCGTCTTCTCTGACTAGTGCTGAGGCTATTGCCCGGCTCCCTACTGCGAGATATAGTATAAGCGGCTCTCCTTCTCGTGGTCGAGATAGGATAGGTGGCCGTCCTAAGAACTCCTTGAAGTCTTGGAAGGCTTGCTCGCATTCTGTCGTCCTTTCGAACTGTTTTCCCTTTCTTAAAGTAGCATAGAAGGAGAGAGATCTTATCGCAGCTCCTGCTAAGAATCGGAATAAGGCGGCCAATCTCCCGTTGAGTTGTTGTACTTCTTTGACGCAGGTTGGGCTCTTCATTTTGAGCATGGCTTGACATTTGTCTGGATTTGCTTCAATTCCCCTTTGTGTGAGCATGAAACCTAAAAATTTGCCTGCTTCTACTGCGAAGGTGCATTTTGCGGGATTGAGTCACATGTTGTGCTTCCTTATGGTGTCAAACACTTGAGCCAGGTCGGATAATAATGTATCTTCGCTTTGTGTCTTTATCAACATGTCGTCCACATAAACTTCCATGATTTTTCCGATGTGACCTGAGAAGACCTTATTCATTGGCCTTTGATAAGTAGCTCCTGCGTTCTTGAGACTGAAAGGCATCACGATATAACAGTAGTTTGCCTTTGGTGTTAAGAACGAGGTCTTTTCCTGATCTGGTGGATACATGGGGATTTGGTTGTATCCCGAGTATGCATCCATAAATGAGAGGTATCTGTATCCGGAGGAAGCATCTACCAGAGTGTCGATGCTTGGGAGTGGGTATGGATCTTTTGGGCAGGCTTTGTTGAGATCTGTGTAATCGGTGCACATTCGCCATTTCCCATTTGATTTTCTCACCAAGACAATTTTGGCTAGCCATAGTGGATACTTGACTTCTCTTATAAATCCTGCCTCTAGTAGTGCCTGTACTTGTTCTTCCACAGCTTTGGATCGTTCTGGCCCGAGTTTCCTTCGTCTTTGCTAAACCGGCCGAGATCCTGGGTAGACTGCCAACTTGTGGCATATTAGCTTAGGGTCTATGCCTGGCATGTCTGCGGCTTTCCATGCGAAGAGATCGACATTATCTCGTAAGAATTGTACCAATAATTCTTTTGAGTCTCCTCTTAGGGTCGTGCCAATATTGGTCGTTTTGTCCGAGGTGTCTCTGATTTGAATCTTCTCTATCTCGCCTTCTGGCTGCGGACGGAGTTCCTTTCGTTGCTGGACTCCGCCTAGTTCTATTGTATGAAACTCCTCTCCCCTTCCTCTAAGGTTTAGACTTTCGTTATAACAGCGGCGTGCCATCTTTTGATCTGCTTTTATCGTGGCTATCCCTTCTGTGGTTGGGAATTTCATGTATAGATGTGGGGTTGAGACTATTGTGCCAAGTTGATTGAGTGTTGTCCGGCCTATTAGAGCATTGTAGGCTGACCTTACGTCAACCACAATGTAGTCTATTTTGAGGGTCCGAGATTGGTTCCCCTTTCTGAAGGTTGTGTGTAGCGATACGTATCCCAGTGGTTGTACTGGGGTGTCTCCTAATCCGAACAGGCTGTTCGAGTATGCCCTAAGCTCCTTTTCGTCTAAGCCGAGTTTGTTGAAGGCTATTTTGAATAAGATGTCGGTTGAACTCCCTTGGTCCACTAATGTGCGATGTAGATTGGCGTTTGCCAGTATGACAGTGATGAGCATGGGATCATCGTGTCCCGAGATGATGCCGGATGCGTCCTCTTTAGTGAATGTTATCGCCGGGATGTCGAGTGTTTTTTCCTTTCCTTCGACATGATATACTTCTTTGAGATATCTTTTCCGAGATGATTTGGAGATCCCACCTCCTGCGAACCCACCGTGTATCATGTGGACGTGCCTTTCTGGTGTCCGAGGTGATCGTTCAGTTCGTCCGTCATCTTCGTCCCTTCGCCTCTTTCTTTGGTCATCATCTCGAGTGGCCAGAAATTGATCTAATTTTCCTTTTCTCACCAATTTTTCTATGATATTCTTTAAGTCGAAGCACTCGTTGGTGGAGTGCCCTCGGACTCGATGGTATTCATAATATTCCTTTCAGTTTCCCCTCCCCTTTTGCCTTTGAGCGGTCGCGCTGGGGGGATTTTCTCTGTATGGCAGACTTCTTTGTATACGTTAACCAGGGATGCTCTGAGGGGAGTGTAATTATGGTATATTTTGATTTTCTCCCCTTGTCGATCTTCTTTTCTTTTAGATTCCTTGTCTTTGTCACGGTAGGAGGCCCCCGATTTTGAGGTTTCTCCCAACCGAGTGTTTTCTTCCATGTTGATGTATTTTTCTACTCGCTCCTATACTTCGTCTAAGGAGGTAGGGTACTTCTTTGATATAGATTGGCTAAATGGTCCCTCTCGTAGGCCATTGATGAGTCCCATGATGGCGGCTTCTGTTGGTAAGTTTTGTATGTCTATGCATGTTTTGTTGAATCTTTCCATGTAGTTGCGGAGGCTCTCCCAATCTCCTTGCTTGATCCCTAGTAAACTGGGGGCGTGCTTGGCCTTATCTTTCTGGATGGAGAATCTGGCCAGGAACTTTTTGGCCAGGTCGTCAAAGTTTGAGATGGACTTTGGAGGTAAGTTGTCGAACCATCGGATTGCTGTCTTCGTGAGGGTTGTTGGAAAAGCTTTGCAGCGAACAGCATCTGAGGCGTCGGTAAGGTACATTCTACTTCTGAAATTGTTGAGATGGTGGTTGGGATCTGATACATAAAAAATTGATTTCACGTAATTACCGGCAAGTATACCGGGTCGTATCAAGTAATAAAACTCACTAAGAGTGAGGTCGATCCCACGGAGATTGGTAGATTAAGCAACTTTAGTTAAATGGTAGATTTAGTCAAGCAAACATGGTTTTGATTTCATGAGATTTGTGATTTTTGAACATAATTGCAAAAATGTAATGACAAGGAATCTAACGAATTGCAATGAAGAAAGAAAATAAAGTAAATGACTGAAAGTTAAAGTGCAAGAAACTTAAATGATATCAAAAGTAAATTGCAAGAAAGTAGAGTGCTGAATTGTAGATAGCGGGGAGGTAAATTGCAAACAATTGAAACTGAATCTAAATAGCAAGAAAGTTAAATTGCTTGAATGTAAAAGGGAATTGGGTAATGGGCATTCAAAATAACTAAAGAGCAAAAGAAGTGAGAATTAATGATGGAGAGGATCATTAGGGATCAGAGATGCAAATTCTCATGAATTGATGTTGATCAATTCCTTCTCAATCATGGGTATAGATCCATGGCAAATTGTGGGTAATTGAGTCCCAATCTCTTGGTAACTCAATTTCTCTCAACACAACCAATTGCCACTCTCGTGATCTAATTGTTCATGAGAAGAGATGAAGTTCAATTCCTAATCCAAGCCACACAACTTCCAGAATCTCAACTAAGGGAGGTTACATCTCACATACCAACCAAAGTATATTGATCAAGGAAATCATGAAAGGATGAACTCTAAACTGAATTATGTAGATCCTTTCTCAAATTCACCACATAATTCATATAGATTAATCCCTCTCTCGATGGTGATTGAATCTATGAAGAACAAGAGTCTCCTTTTAGATGAACCACTTGAATTGAGAAGGAAAAGAAAAGTTATCAACTCATTCAAATGAGCAGAGCTCCTCACCCTAATGAAGATGGGGTTTAGTGAATCATAGCTCTAAATTCAACAACAAATGCAATAGATGAAAATTAAACTAAGTGTAGAGAAGAATGAAGAAGAAGAAGAAGTTCTTAAAACTGAAATTCAAAGTTGCCAGAAGAAAACAAAATAGAATATGGTTGAGAAACCGTGAAGAATAGAAAACGCTAGAAAATGTCTAAGTATCCAAAAGTCTAAAAACAAGTTAAAAGTAAAAGTAAAAAAAGGTCCTCTAAGTATCAAACTTTTCTCTATTTATACTACTCCTAAAATTCCTTCAAAGGTCTTTTATTTGGGCTAGCAATGTGGGCTTTCTCTTTGTTGAATTTCTGGTTCAATTGAAGAAGTGTTACTAAACATGGAAGGAGGAGTTCATTCATAATGTTTCTGGCCCAATGACTTGGCGTTGTTGCCAATAACTCTAGCCTTAATGCACGTTGGCAACGTGCATGGCATTTTCCTGGAAGTGGGCATTGGTGGTTGGGCGTTGTTGGCCCAAGTTATTGCTAACAACTTGCTTTTCTTCTTCTTGACTCTTCTCTCATGCCTAATGTTGCCCAGAATTTGAGTGTCAATCCTCTGCTTCAATATGGACTATCATACATCATTGGAAAGCTCAGAGTGTCTTCTTTCTAATACACTTGGAATCATCTCAATTGGATTTTTCTAGCTCAAGTTATGCTTCCTCAAAGAAGGTAAGGTCAAGCTGCCAAGTTGTTGCTGAACACGCCCCTTTCTCCTCAAGTTGGCAACGTGCCAAGCCTCCCAAGGATGAAACATGGGGTTGGCGTTGTCCTCAAACACGCCCCCTTTTTGGCACATTGGCAACGTGCTCGTGCTCCCCTCCAGGGCTACTTCATGCTTCCTTGAATTTCAACCTCATTTTCTTGTTTTTGGGGCCTAAAGATGACTCTGATTCGAGCTTCCATTTCATGCTCCACTATAGACAATATGGTTGGAAAGCTCTGAATGTCATCTTTCCAACGCAACTGGAAGCACTCAATTTGGATCTCTACAACTCAAGTTAAACTCCATTGAAGGAGGTAAGGTCAGACTGCCAAGCTCGCTGGAGTTGTTGCTGAACACGCCCCTATATCTCCAAGTTGGCAACGTTGGCTTCCTTTCCTGGACAGCCTCCATGCTTGGGCGTTGTCACCAAACACTCCAACTCTTCCTGGAGTTGGCAACGTGCTTGAGCCTTCCTCAAGGCTCCATGCTTGTTGCTTGGCGTTGTCATTGAACACGCCTATGTTTCCTGGCGTTGGCAACGCCAGCTTCTCCTCTTCCTGGGCCAAGCCTTGCTTGTGTGCATTGCCAAGGAACACGTCCCTTATTCCTGGCATTGGCAACGCCAGCTTCCCCTCTTCCTGGGCCAAGCCTTGCTTGTGTGCGTTGCCAAGGAACACATTAGTGAGGCAGCAAGTTAGCAACGTGCTCTCTAAGTTTGCCTCCTTCCAAGCTTTCCTCCCTGGCGTTGCCTCTAAACACTCCAGTGAAGTAACACGTTGGCAACGTGCTCGAGCTTCTTCTCTGGGCAGAATCTTCTAGCTCAGCGTTGCCTTGAACAACGCTTCTACATTCCTACGTTGTCAACGCCCTCGAGCTCCTCCCTGGCCCAATTCCTTGCTTGCCTGCGTTGCCATCAAACACTCACTCCTTTCTCCAAGTTGGCAACGCCCAAATGTGCTCTCCAGGGCTGCTTGGCGTTGCCTTCAAACACTCACTCCTTTCTCCAAGTTGGCAACGCCCAAATGTGCTCTCCAGGGCTGCTTGGCATTGCCTTCAAACACTCACTCCTTTCTCCAAGTTGGCAACGCCCAAATGTGCTCTCCAGGGCTGCTTGGCGTTGCCTTCAAACACTCACCCTTTCTCCAAGTTGGCAACGCCAGCAACTCCTCTTCTTCTTACCCAACTTGCTTCTTGAGTTGTTGCCAAGCACTCCAATGTAACTCCAAGTTAGCAACGTGCATGTTTCTCTTCTTCAATGAGTTGTTAGCCACTTGCTTGCTTCATTCTTGCTTCAATGCCTTCTTGTTGCATCACCTATCATAAACAAGGAAACTTGCTTCAAAGTCTCACCAATTCATGCAATTAATGCAATCAACTTCATAAGATTTATTTATTTATGCCTTCCTTGACTCATTTGCATGAATTTGGCTACAATTAACATGGTCCTTGGTATTCTCATGCATGAAGATGAAACTCATAAAATTACTTGTTTAATTCAAAGAAAAATGAGTGAAACTAAGCTAAAACTAACTAAATAGACTAGCTAATATAGCAAATATGCGAATGCATCAGGATCTGTGGTACCGTCATATAAAGTCATATCCGGGAGTTTGAAGTCCTTTGGGATTTTGGTTTTCATGATCTCCCTGGTGAATGGATCCTGTTCTTTGCGTGAGCTTTCCTCAGGAGTGATCCGAGGAGCTTTTGATTTGAGATCGGCTTCTAATTGCAGTAATTTTTCTTCCAATTCTCGACGTCGCCGTACCTCTCTTTGTAGATCCTTTCCGATCTCTCGTTGTTGTTGGGTTTCTTTTTCAAGTTGCTTCAAGTGATCTTGAAGTGCTTCTATTGCTCCTGGATTTGGTGAGTCTTTGTCCCCGTTGGTTTCCGGGGTATCTTTTAGTGTAGTGTCCGCATTTTTGTGCGGCGTTCTGTCTTCTAGATCCGAATCGTGGTCGTTGTCATGGTCGTCCGCCATGGTGGTGGGATGACTTCCAGGTTCCCCGGCAACGGCGCCAATGTTCCGAGTGTTACCTGAAACTGGAGGTCGATCTCGGATGAGATCTTCGGTACAGGTCGGAGACGGCGTGTTCGGCTGGCTAGTGGCAGCCGGAGCTGTCGTGTTCGACTTGTTTGGACTTGCTGTACTGCTGATCCTTGGCCACCGGAGGGTGGGGGGTACCTGCAAGAGACTCCGATGCTTAAGTTAGCACAGATATTAAGTAGGTTTTATGTAGAATCAGAGTATGAGTTATACCTGGGTGCTCCAGTGTATTTATAGTAGTTGTAGAGTGACCTTTCTGGATAAGATAAGTTAGTTATCTTATCTTATCTTTATCTTTGAGTTGAGGTCAGCTTATCTTCAAGGGAACTGCCCTTATCTCTATAGGCTCGGACGGCCTTTGGATTTGAGTCGTGTTCCTCTACTTGGGCCCTTTATTGGGTTCCCCTGTCGGTTTGGCCGATCTCTTTGAGAAGAGGTCGGCTAGTCGGACCTGAAGAGGTCGGTCGCCATGTCGCTAAACATCCCGGGTCGGACAGCTTGACCCAGGGTATGAACAATGAGTATGTCTGTATTTTTCTCTTTGGTTGTAAGGGTGACAGGGCACCTATTCCCTCTAATGGTGACAAAGCATTCTCCCTCTAACGGTCAGCTGATGTGCTAAGATATTTGTGCGCAACAAAGAGATAATGCCCGGGTTAGCTACCAAACATGTCGGGTTGGCTGTATAACCGACAAATGAGCTCATTAGCCATAGGACAGACATGTATCATTTGTATTTGTATGACTTGTTTGGTTATGCATTTGTTTTGGCTTGCCTAATTGTATTATTTGGCGGAGGAAGCAGGAGTTTAAATGTTAAGTTAGAATTTGAATTATAATTTGGAGACCTTAGATTATATTCCCAAAATTTAGCTTAGCTTATTCATTAAGTTTTAAATCTGAGTGTCAGAGTTCTAGGATCGTCTCTAGCTTTTCTAGGACCTTATATATTATGTATGTTGGCACCATTACCATGCTGAGAACCCCTAATTCTCATTCCATACATATATCTGTGGTTTTCAGATGCAGGTCGAGAGGCACCTCGCTAGGCATCTGGATTTTTCTCTGCAAGCAAAGTTTGAATGCTGAATTTTTAATATTTTGTTATGTACATATGTTTAGATGATTCTCCGTATATGTATATATTCTAAACCTGATCCTCTTATAGGCTTTTAGTGGAGAACTAAGTGTATGTTTATGTATTTTGGGATTACTGGGTTATATATATTATTCTCTGGCCGACCTTGCCTTCATAGGTCGAGCCTTAGAGCTTGATACTCTATATTGTGGATATTCTAGTCTTATATATCTATACCCCTTGCTTTTCTTCTTAGCTAAGTGTTCATACCCTGGGTCGAGTAATCCGACTTAGGGAGATCGAAGACAAAACAACCGACCTCTTCAGGTCAGGACCCCGACCTCTTCTTTAAAAGAGTTTGGCCAAATCGACATGAGAGGCCCTGGTGCACGAAATTGTGATTCACACTTTTCACAACTCCGCACAACTAACCAGCAAGTGCACTGGGTCGTCCAAGTAATACCTAACGTGAGTAAGGGTCGATCCCACGGAGATTGTCGGCTTGAAGCAAGCTATGGCTATTGTGTAAATCTTAGTCAGGAGATTAATGATAAGAGTGATTGTATTTATGAAAAATAAATAACATGAAATAAACGGTACTTGTGATTCAGTAATGGAGAACAGATTGAGGTTTTGGAGATGCTCTGTCTTCTGAATTTCTGTTTTCCTACGGTCTTCTTCTTCACGCACACAAGTCTCCTTCCATGGCAAGCTGTATGTTGGTGGATCACCGTTGTCAATGGCTACCATCCATCCTCTCAGTGAAAATGGTCCAAATGCGCTGTCACCGCACGGCTAATCATCTGTCGGTTCTCACTTATGTTGGAATAGATTCATCTTATGTTGGAGAGATTCATCTCACAAGCCCATCACTAAGAAAAGGATGGAGCAAACAAGAGAGCCCACTCATGGACCTCAACAAGAGCATGAGAAAATTCCTCATCATGAAATCCCTGAGATGCCTCAAGGGATGCACTTTCCTCCACAAAACTATTGGGAGCAAATTAACACCTCCCTAGGGGAATTAAGTTCCAACATGGAACAACTAAGGGTGGAGCACCAAGAGCACTCCATCATTCTCCATGAGATTAGAGAAGATCAAAGAGCTATGAGGGAGGAGCAACAAAGGAAATGAAGAGACATAGAGGAGCTCAAGAGCACCATTGGTTCTTCAAGAGGAAGAAGATGCCACCCTCACTAAGGTGGACCCGTTCCTTAATCTCCTTGTTCTTATTTTTCTGTTTTTCAGTTTTTGAGCCATATATTTTATTTATGTTTGTGTCTTTATTACATGATCATTAGTGTCTAGTAACTATGCCTTAAAGCTATGAGTGTCTTATGAATCCATCACCATTCTTAAATGAAAAATGTTCTAAAAACAAAAGAACAAGAAGTACATGAATTTTGAATTCATCCTTGAGATTAGTTTAATTATTTTGATGTGGTGGCAATACTTTTTGTTTTCTGAATGAATGCTTGAACAGTGCATATTTTTGAATTTGTTGTTTATGAATGTTAAATTTGTTGGCTCTTGAAAGAATGATGAAAAGGAAAAATGTTATTGATAATCTGAAAGATCATAAAATTGATTCTTGAAGCAAGAAAAAGCAGTGAAGAACAAGGCTTGCAAAAAAAAAAAAGAGAAAAATGGCGAAAATAAAAGAAAAAAAAGAAAGAAAAAAGAAAAAGCAAGCAGAAAAAGACAAAAGCTCTTAAAAAACCAAAAGGCAAGAGCAAAAAGCCAGTAACCCTTTAAACCAAAAGGCAAGGGTAAAAAGGATCCAAGGCTTTGAGCATCAGTGGATAGGAGGGCCCAAAGGAATAAAATCCTGGCCTAAGCGGCTAAACCATGTTGTCCTTAACCATGTGCTTGTGGTGTGAATGTGTCAAGTGAAAAGCTTGAGACTGAGCAGTTAAAGTCGTGATCCAAAGCAAAAAAAAGAGTGTGCTTAAGAACTCTGGACACCTCTAATTAGGGACTTTAGCAAAGCTAAGTCACAATCTGAAAAGGTTCACCCAGTTATGTGTCTGTGGCATTTATGCATCTGGTGGTAATACTGGAAAACAAAGTGCTTAGGGCCACGACCAAGACTCAAAAAGAAGCTGTGTTCAAAAATCAACATACTGAACTAGGAGAATCAATAACACTATCTAAATTCTGAGTTCCTATAGATGCCAATCATTCTGAACTTCAAAGGATAAAGTGAGATGCCAAAACTGTTCAGAGACAAAAAGCTACTAGTCCCGCTCATCTAATTGGAGCTAAGTTTCATTGATATTTTGGAATTTATAGTATATTCTCTTTTTTTTATCCTATTTGATTTTCAGTTGCTTGGGGACAAGCAACAATTTAAGTTTGGTGTTGTGATGAGCGGATAATTTATACGCTTTTTAGCACTGTTTTTACATAGTTTTCAGTATGTTTTAGTTAATTTTTAGTATATTTTTATTAGTTTTTATTCAAAATTCACATTTCTGGACTTTACTATGAATTTGTGTGTTTTTCTGTGATTTCAGGTATTTTCTGGCTGAAATTGAAGGACCTGAGCAAAAATCTGATTCAGAGGCTGAAAAAGGACTGCAGATGTTGTTGGATTCTGACCTCCCTGCACTCGAAGTGGATTTTCTGGAGCTACAAAAACCCAAATGGCACGCTCTCAATTGCGTTAGAAAGTAGACATCCAGGTCTTTCCAGCAATATATAATAGTCCATACTTTGTCCGAGTTTTGACGATGCAAACTGGCATTCAAATGCCAAGTTCCTCCCCTATTCTGAAGTTAAACGCCAGAAACAGGTTACAAACCAGAGTTAAATGCCAGAAACAGGCTGCAACCTGGCGTTTAACTCCAAGAAAAGCCTCTCACTCATTGTTGGTCTCTTAGCATCTTTTCAGAACAAATGCTAAATTGTTACGGTAGGAGCTGAATGAGTCTCCAAATACTAAAAAGTCATCCATGAAGACTTCCAGAAATTTCTCTACCATATCAAAGAAGATAGAGAGCATGTACCTCTGAAAGGTTGCAGGTGCATTGCACAGACCAAAAGGCATCCTTCTGTAGGTAAACACTCCAGAAGGACATGTGAATGCTATTTTCTCTTGGTCCTGAGGATCTACTGCAATTTGGTTGTAACCTGAATAGCCATCCAAAAAGCAGTAGTATTCATGACCTGCTAGTCTTTCTAGTATCTGGTCTATGAATGGTAAAGGAAAGTGATCCTTCCTGGTGGCTGTATTAAGCCTTCTGTAATCAATACACATACGCCACCCTGTAACTGTTCTTGTGGGAACCAATTCATTCTTTTCATTATGAACCACTGTCATGCCTCCCTTTTTGGGGACAACTTGGACAGGGCTCACCCAGGGGCTATCAGAAATAGGATAAATAATCCTAGCCTCCAGTAACTTGGTGACCTCTTTCTGCACCACCTCCTTTATGGCTGGATTTAGCCGCCTTTGTGGTTGAACCACTGGCTTAGCATCGTCCTCCAATAGGATCTTGTGCATGCATCTTGCTGGGCAGATGCCCTTAAGATCACTTATAGACCACCCAAGAGCTGTCTTGTGTGTCCTTAGCACTTGAAGTAGTGCTTTCTCTTCCTGTGGATTTAAAGCAGAGCTTATGATCACCGAAAAAGTGTCACCTTCTCCCAGAAATGCATATTTCAGGGATGGTGGTAGTGGTTTGAGCTCGGGTTTAGGAGGTTTCTCCTCTTCCTGAGGAATTTTCAGAGGCTCTTTTATTTCCTCTGATTCCTCCAGATCAGGCTGAACATCTTTAAAGATGTCTTCTAGCTCTGATTCGAGACTCTCAGCCATGTTGATCTCCTCTACCAGGGAGTCAATAATATCAACACTCATGCAGTCTTTTGATGTGTCTGAATGCTTCATTGCCTCAACAACATTCAGCCTGAACTCATCCTCATTGACTCTCAAGGTCACTTCCCCTTTTTGGACATCAATGAGGGTTCGTCCAGTTGCTAGGAAAGGTCTTCCTAGGATGAGAGTTGTACTCTTGTGCTCCTCTATTTCCAGCACTACAAAGTCAGTGGGAAAGGCAAATGGCCCAACCTTGGCAATCATGTCCTCAATTATGCCTGATGGATATTTAATGGAGCCATCAGCAAGTTGAAGACATATCTGGGTTAGTTTGACCTCTTCAGTCCCAAGCTTTCTGATAGTGGATGCATGGATTAGATTGATACTTGCCCCAAGGTCACATAAAGCTGTCTTGGTAAAAGTACCCTCTAATGTGCATGGTATCATAAAGCTTCCGGGATCCTTAAGCTTTTCTGGTAAGCTTGTTAGGATGACTGCATTGCATTCTTCAGTGAGAAAAACTTTTTCTGTTTCTCTCCAATCCTTCTTATGACTTAAGATCTCTTTCATGAACTTAGCATAAGAGAGTATTTGCTTAAGTGCCTCTGCAAACGGAATCTTTATTTCAAGAGTCCTGAGATAGTCTGCAAAGCGGGCAAATTGCTTATCCTGTTCTGCTTGGCGGAGTTTCTGAGGATAAGGTATTTTGGCTTTATATTCTTTAACCTTAGTTGCTGCAAGTTTATTTCCTACAGAGGCAGGTTGAGAAGCCTTCTTGAGGGAGTTATTATTAGCACTTGGAGGTGTCTGATCCCTTACTGGTGTTTGAACGCCAGAATTGGACATGGATTGGGTGTTTAACTCCAGATTTCTACCATTTTCTGGCATTTGAACGCCAGAACTGGACATGGATTGGGAGTTTAATGTCAGTTTTTCACCCGTTTCTGGCATTTGAACGCCAGACTTATTCCTCTCTGGGCTCTTACTGTCCTCAGAGGGATTTTGGTTAGCAGGTTGCTCATCCTCTGTCAGCTGTTTCTTTCTTGGCTTTCTGCTGCTTTGAGTTGAGGTATTTAACGTTTTTCCACTTCTTAGTTGAACTGCTTGGCACTCCTCTGTTATCTGTTTTGATAACTGCTGTTTTATCTGATTCAATTGTGATTCCATATCCTTGTTAGCAATTTTGGTTTCTTGTAGCATCTCCTTAAATTATGCTAACTGCCTTGTTATAGAAGATAGTTGCTGATTGAGTTCAGCAACTTGTTCCTGAGGACTAAAGTCAGTTGATACTGCCTTAGCTTCTTCTTTCATGGAGGACTCATCACTTATGTACAGATGCTGATTTCTGGCAACTATATCAATAAGCTCTTGAAACTCTTCAATGGTTTTTCTCATGTGTATAGATCCACCAGCTGAGTGGTCTAGAGATACCTGAGCTTTTTCTGTAAGCCCGTAGTAAAAGATGTCTAACTGCACCCACTCTGAAAATATTTCAGAGGGGCATTTCCTTAGCATCCCTCTGTACCTCTTCCAGGCGTTATAAAGGGATTCATCATTCTCTTGTTTAAAGCCTTGGATGTCCAGCCTTAGCTGTGTCATCCTTTTTGGAGGGAAATATTGATTCAGGAATTTGTCTGATAACTGTTTTCATGTTCTTATGCTTGTTGTAGGTTGGTTATTTAACCACCTCTTAGCTTGATCTTTTACAGCAAATAGAAACATTAATAATCTGTAGACATCCTGATCTACTTCCTTGTCACATACTGTGTCAGCAATTTGCAAGAACTGTGCCAGAAACTCAGTAGGTTCTTCTTGTGGAAGACCGAAATACTGGCAATTTTGCTGCACCATGACAATGAGCTGAGGATTTAGCTCAAAACTGCTTGCTCTGATGGGAGGTATACAGATACTACTCCCGTATGCAGCAGTAATGGGGTTAGCATATGACCCTAGAGTCCTTCTGGACTGTTCATTTCCACTTAAGTTCATGATGGAGAAAAGGGAATTGATATGAATTGCAAATAAAATATAATTTTATTTTTATTTTATATAAAAAAATGGACAAATAAAAAATAATTTAAAATAAGGTAATTAGAAATTAAAACATAGATTTCGAAAAGTAAAAGGAAAAGGAAAAATAAATTCGAAAACCAAATTAATTGCTTAATTAAGAAGATTTGAAAAACTTTAGATATGATTTTTGAAAAAGATTTTGAATTTTGAAATTTTAAAACTAAAATAGGAAAAAATAAAAATTTTAAAATAGAAATTTGAATTTTTGAATGAGATTTTCGAAAATTCAATTAATTAAAGGGAAAAGATATTTTTGAAATTAATGAGGAAAGAGAAAAACAATAAAATGACACTAAACTTAGAATTTTTAGATCAAAACAGAGAAAATAAACAGGAAAACTTTGAATATCAAGATGAACACCAAAAGTAACTTTTGAAAAATTTTTAAGAAAACTAAAACACAAAGGACACCAAACTTAAAAGTTTTTATACTTTGAACACTAATAATTCAAAAAAATGAAAGAAAAATAAACTCATGCAATTGACACCAAACTTAAAATATGAAACTAAACTCAAACAGAAAAAATCAATTATTAGTTTATAAAAATTTTCGAAAAATTTAAAAAGAGAAAATAAGGATTTTAAAAGAATTTCAACCAAAAACAATAATAGGAGACTCTAAACCAAAAAAAAATTCTTCTTAATCTAAGTAACAAAAGAAACCGTCAGTTGTCCAAACTCAAACAATCCCCGGCAACGGCGCCAAAAACTTGGTGCACGAAATTGTGATTCACACTTTTCACAACTCCGCACAACTAACCAGCAAGTGCATTGGGTCGTCTAAGTAATACCTTACGTGAGTAAGGGTCGATCCCACGGAGATTGTCGGCTTGAAGCAAGCTATGACTATTTTGTAAATCTTAGTCAGGAGATTAATGATAAGAGTGATTGTATTTATGAAAAATAAATAACATGAAATAAACGGTACTTGTGATTCAGTAATGGAGAACAGATTGAGGTTTTGGAGATGCTCTGTCTTCTGAATCTCAAATTTCCTACGGTCTTCTTCTTCACGCACGCAAGTCTCCTTCCATGGCAAGCTGTATGTTGGTGGATCACCGTTGTCCATGGCTACCATCCATCCTCTCAGTGAAAATGGTCCAAATGCGCTGTCACCGCACGGCTAATCATCTGTCGGTTCTCACTCATGTTGGAATAGAATCCATTGATTCTTTTGCGTCTGTCACTGACGTGGTGGAAATTGACGAGTTAAGAAATTATTGTAAGAGATACGTTGCAAGTACAGCTCTTAACCAACCAAAAATCCGCTTATCATTTTAGAAGGGGTTGTCACAAAATTAAAATTAAAATACTGGGAGTATGAATCCCAGGTCGTCTCCCAACGAGTTACAGAAAGATGTGCTATTTTATTAATCAGATGTTTTCTAAAAATGGTTATGTTGATAAACAGGAAATTAAATCAGAGAATTTATGTAATTTAAATAAAAACCTTAACCGGGAGTAGATTAGTTGGAAGCCCTATCCTTGATGGAGTTCTCCCAAGATAAAAGTGATAATTAAAGGTTGCCTGCTCAGTTATCCTTTACCAGATAAAGGAAAGTTAAGCAAGTTGGAAGTCAGTTTCTATTCACCAGTTCTAATCCTCTCCCTTGGGAAGGACTAGTGTCAGTGATTAGAGGGCGACCCAACGCGAAACCCAACTATAATTTTACTCTTGAGCATCCAACTTAAGGTCCTCCTTTCAATCAACTCCCAATCAAGTTATGGAACTACTCCCTCACTATGATTGTAAAATCCACGAAATAAGAAAAGGAAATATTGAAAGACATGATAAATAATAATCAAAAGGATCAATTAAAAATAAAAATAGTTCTTGTATTAATAAATTCTAAAAATAATCCAATAATAATTCTGAGTAAATAAAGGATATGAAAGAGTAAGTGACAAGTAAGGAAACAAACTAGAATGACGAAGTCTTGACAGAAGTAATAACTCTTCTCAATATCCCAGTCCAAAAAGCAATAAAATCAAAATCCTAAGAACTATGATGTGTAGAGAGAAAACCTAGAGGAGGAGTAAAATCAGATCTAAAACTAAAATTATGCGGAATGAATGTTGTCCTGTGTCTTTGCATGTTCCCTGGCTCTAATCTGCTTTTTCGGGCCGAAAACTGGGTCAAAACAGGGCCCAAAATTGCCGCCAGCAAATTCTGCAGATTCTGCAAATTGCGCATGTCATGCGATCGAGTCATTCACGCGTTCGCGTCATCCAGCGTTTTGCCTTGCCACGCGTGCGACCAAGATCAACCTACAGTTTCAGGTAACCCTCGGAACATTGGCGCCGTTGCCGGGGACCCTGGAAGTCATCTCATCACCATGGCAAACGACCATGACAACGATCACAACTCTGATTTGGTAGACAGAACGCCAAACAAAAATACGGACGCTACCTCCAAAGACACACCTCAAAACGGGGTAGATAAACAACCCCCAAACGCAGAAATTCTGGCTGCCCTACAAGCTCAAATGGAATGTCTCAAACAACTCGAAAAAGAAGCCGAACACCAGCGTGAAGCCGAAAGGGACCTCTGGAGAGAAACTGGACGACGTCGAGAGTTAGAAGACAAACTCCTAAAGCTCGAAGCTGACCTCAAAGATAAAACAGTTCAGACCAATCGCGACGACAACTCCCACAAAGATTAAGACCCATTCACCAAAGAAATCATGAAAACTAAAATCCCAAAAGACTTCAAAGCTCCTGAGATGATTTTATACGACGGCACATCGGACCCAAGCCACCATCTCAGCAATTTCAGAAGCCGAATGTACCTCACAAATGCCTCCGACGCCCTTCGATGCAAGGCCTTCCCGACCACCTTAACAAAGACAGCCATAGAGTGGTTCGACAGCTTACCCCCTCGATCCATTGCCAGCTTTGACGACCTAGCCAAAAAATTCCTTGCTAGGTTCTCCATCCAGAAGGACAAAGCCAAACATGCCCCGAGCCTACTAGGAATCAAGCAAGGAGATCGGGAAAGTCTTCGCAACTACATGGAAAGATTCAACAAAACATGTCTAGAAATACAAAGTCTGCCCACAGAAGCAACCATTATGGGGCTCATCAATAGCCTGAAAGAAGGGCCTTTTAGTCACTCCATATCAAAAAAGCATCCAACATCCCTGAACGAAGTACAAGAACGGGCAAAGAAGTATATCAACATGGAGGAGAATTCTCAATTAGGAGGAACTTCAAGATCGGGATTCTCCTACCTCCCTAGAGACATGGATAAAGAATCCAAGAAAAAAGAAGATCAACCCAGTGAAAGACCCAGAAAATACCACAGTTACACCCCTTTTCGGGTGTCCCTTGTGGATGTTTACCGAGAAATATGCAACACTAAAAAGATCCTGCCACCTCGCTCAATTAAAAGCAAGAAAGGAGGGGAAAGTCGAACAGAGTACTGCGAATACCATCAAATTTACGGACATTCTACTAACGAATGCTTCGACTTAAAGAATGTCATAGAAAAATTGGCGAGAGAAGGGCGACTAGACTGATACTTAGCCAACGAAGCAGATGAGCTAAGAAAAAGAAGAAGGGACGAAGAGGTCGGACGGGCTGAACGACCACCTCACACTCCTGAGAGACATGTTCATATGATAAATGGAGGATTCGCAGGAGGAGGGATCTCTAAATCATCTCGCAAAAGATACCTTAAAGAGGTATATCATGTTGGAGAAGGAGAGAGGTCATCCGACCTCCCCACTATTACCTTTACCCGAGAAGACGCAGTAGGCGTCATCCCGGGACATGATGATCCCATGGTCATTACTATCATACTGGCCAACGCAAATCTCCATCGAACACTAATAGACCAGGGAAGCTCCACGGATATCTTGTTTAAATCCGCCTTCGACAAACTCGGCCTACAAGATAAAGAGCTCAGAGCATATCCGAATAGCTTGTTCGGACTGGAAGACACTCCAATCCAACCACTTGGATATATTTCACTACACACAACCTTTGGAAAGGGAACCTAGTCAAGGACACTTAGCATAGACTACATAGTAGTTGACGTGAGCTCGGCCTACAACGCTTTGATTAGTCGGACAACACTGAACCAGCTCGCCGCAGTAGTCTCGACTCCACATTTATGCATGAAGTTCCCAACTCCAGAAGGGATCGCCACGATAAAAGGAGACCAAAAAATCGCGCGACACTATTACAACGAAAGTCTAAACCTTAGAGGCAAAGGAGAAGAGATCAACACTATCGAGCTCGGGGGCGTTCAAGGATGTGAGGAACTCCGTCCACAACCTGAAGGCGAGACTGAAGAGGTCCAAATCGACGATGCCCTAGATAAAACGACAAAGGTCAGGACAACCTTAAATGGAGACTTAAAGGAATCTTTGATACAGTTTCTAAAGGATAACACTGGCCTTTTTGCATGGAAGGCCGCAAACATGCCGGGCATAGATCCCAAACTAATGTGCCACAAACTAGCGGTGTATCCTGGATCTCGGCCAGTGCAGCAAAAGCATAGGAAGCTCGGACCAGAAAAGTTTCAAGCTGTGGAAGAACAGGTACAAGCCTTACTAGAGGCAGGGTTCATAACGGAGGTCAAATACCCATTATGGCTAGCCAACGCAGTCTTGGTAAAAAATTCAAATAGAAAGTGGCAGATGTGCATTGACTACACTGATCTGAATAAAGCCTGCCCAAAAGATCCTTACCCACTCCCAAGTATAGATACTCTAGTGGACGCTTCTTCGGGATATAAGTACCTCTCCTTGATGGATGCCTATTCAGGATACAATCAAATCCCGATGTATCCACCCGACCAAGAAAAGACTTGGTTCATAACCCCAAAAGTAAATTACTGTTATATCGTCATGCCATTCGGATTCAAAAACACAGGAGCTACTTATCAAAGATTGATGAACAAAGTCTTTGTGGACCACATTGGGAAACTGATGGAGGTCTATGTGGATGATATGCTGGTAAAAACATAAACGGAGGAAACACTGTTGCCCGACCTCACCAAAGTATTCGACACCATCAGAAAGCATGGTATGCGACTTAATACTGCAAAATGCACCTTTGCGGTAGAAGCTGACAAATTCCTGGGCTTCATGCTCACAGAAAGAGGAATAGAGGCGAACCCAGATAAGTGTCAGGCTATACTCAACATGAAAAGTCTGACCTGCGTCAAAGAAGTATAGCAGCTCAACGGAAGACTTGCAGCCCTGTCCAGGTTTTTAGCCGGGTCAACCATCAAATCTCTCCCTTTTTACGCCACCTTAAGAAAAGGAAAGAGGTTCGAATGGACAACGGAGTGTGAACAAGCCTTCCAGGATTTCAAGAAATTCTTGGGGCAACCACCCATTCTTACTCGACCACAGATGGGAGAAGCACTCATATTATACCTTGTAGTGGGAAGTCGGGCAATAGCCTCAGCGCTAGTCAGAGAAGACAAAAGTGGGCAGCAACCAGTCTACTTCATCAGCAAAGTGTTACAAGGGGCTGAAACGAACTATCAAAAGATAGAAAAATTCGCCTACGCACGCATACTCACTTCTCGATGACTCCGCCCGTACTTTCAAGCGCACACTATCAAAGTTCGGACCAATCAGCCCATTAAAGGCATCCTACAGAAAATAGATTTAGCTGGAAGAATCTTGCCGTGGGCGGTCGATTTGTCCGAATTCGACCTTCAGTATGAAGCTCGGACCGCCATCAAATCACAATATCTAGCCGACTTCATCGCGGAGTACACTGATACCCTGGGGAAACCCACAAAATGGAATCTCTACGTGGACGGTTCTTCAAACAAAACTGGGAGTGACGCAGGTGTGATAATAAAAAGTGATCAGGGGACCCAAATCGAACTCTCACTAAAATTTAAATTCCATGCTTTAAACAATCATGCTGAATACGAGGCATTACTGGCTGGTTTGAGGCTGGCTAAGGAGGTAGGAGTAAAAAAACTCACCATTTTAAGTGATTCATAAATAGTTACCTCTCAAATAGAAGGGAACTACCAAGCTAAGGATCCCACCATGAAAAAATACCTGGAAAAAACCAGAGAACAGCTTGGACAACTCGGGGAATATGAGATCCAACATATACCTCGAGAGCAAAATGCCCGAGCTGATGCCCTCTCAAAATTAGCCAGCACCAAACCAGGGGGCAATAATAGAAGCCTCATCCAAGAAATGCCACAAAGCCCATCAATCTCAAAAGAAGAAAAGGTTCTAACCATATCAGGTTAGGATCAAGGGTAGATGACCTCCATAATCAATTACCTCAAATCAGAGGCACTCCCCACAGATAAAAGTAGGCAAAAAGGTTGATACGAGAAGCCCAGTACTACACTATAATGGGCGACATCTTATATAGGAAAGGGATTTCAACACCCCTCCTAAAATGTGTAGCGCCTTCAAATACAAGGGAAGTCTTGGAAGAAGTACACAGTGGCATGTGTGGCAACCACTTGGGGGCACGAGCTATTTCCAAAAAGATACTACGAGCTGGATTCTTCAGGCTAACCTTGCAAAGAGAAGCATGCTAACTTTCACATCGCCCCACCAGAGGAGCTCGTTAGTGTAATCTCACCTTGGCCATTCGCAAAGTGGGGGCTGGACCTCCTCGGACCCTTTTCCCTAAGGATCGGGACAAGTCAAGTTCCTCATTGTAGGGGTAGACTATTTCACAAAATGGATTGAGGCAGAATCCCTAGCTAATGCCACTGCCCAAAGAAGTCGGAAATTCCTATATAGGAACATTATTACAAGGTTTGGGGTCCCATACTCCATCACCACGGATAATGGCACTCAATTTACTGATACAGGTTTCAGGAACTTGGTAGCCGACTTGAAAATAAAGCACCAGTTCACATCCGTAGAACACCCACAAGCTAACGGACAGGAAGAAGCTGCCAACAAAGTCATACTAGCTGGGTTAAAACGGAGACTACAGGATGCAAAGGGAGCCTGGGCTGAAGAGCTCCCCCAAGTCCTATGGGCATATCGGACAACTCCACACTCCACCACAGGAGAATCGCCCTTCCGACTTGCTTACGGAATGGAGGCAATGATCCCAGTAGAGATAGAGGAAGGATCCCCTAGAAGGATTCTCTACAATGAAGAGGCCAACTCCCAAAATCAACGGAAAGAACTCGACTTACTTCCAGAAGTCTGAGAAAGAGCTCGGGTTAGAGAGAAAGCGTTAAAGTGTCGAATGACTTCAAGGTACAATCAAAGAGTAATCCAGCGAAGCTTCGCCAACGACGAACTCATCCTAATTCGAAACGACATCGGAGCAAGTCGGTCAGGAGAAAGGAAGCTAGCAACTAACTGGAAAGATCCTTACCGAGTTGTAGTGGTACTGGAAAAAGGCTACTACAAGGTGTCCGACCTCGAGGGAAGAGAGTTACCAAGGTCATGGCACGCCTGTAATCTAAAAATGTACTATAATTAGAAAGTAATAAAGATCTTAGGTCAAGGTGCACTCTTTTTCCTGAAAAGATTTTTTAATGAGGCACTGTTCCAAGGGTTACCTGAAACTGTAGGTCGATCTCGGATGAGATCTTCTGTGCTGGTCAGGGCTGACATGTCTGGCTGGTGAGTGGCGGTCGGAGCTGTCGTGTCTGACTTGTTGGACTGGCTGCACTGCTGATCCTTGGTCACCGGAGGGTGGGGGTACCTGCAAGGGACTCCCATGCTTAAGTTAGCAAGGTGCAGGTTTTTAGTAGAATCAGAGTATGAGTTATACCTGGGTGCTCCAGTGTATTTATATTGGTGTGGAGTGACCTTCTCAGATAAGATAAGTTAGTTATCTTATCTTATCTTTGGGTGAGGTCAGCTTATCTTTAAGGGAACCGCCTTTATCTCTATAGGCTGGGACTGCCTTTGGATTTGGGTCGTGTTCCTCTATTTGGTCCCTTTACTGGGCTTTTCTGTCGGTTTGGCCGAGCTATTTGAGAAGAGGTCGGATAGCCTGACCTGAAGAGGTCGATCGTTTTGTTACTGAACATCCCGGGTCGAATAGCTCGACCCAAGGTGTGAACAGGCACCAAACCAAGATCTATAGAATTGCCCGACTTAGAATGGTAAACATTCATATGTATATATTCCTGTCTACATGCCTATTTTTCTACTTGAATAAAGTTTTCAGATTCTAAAAATTTACTACCAAGACACATTAATCTGAGCGCAAAAATTCACTGCCCGACCACAACAAGGTCGGCGAGGTGAAAACCAAATTCACCGCCCGATCACGATAAAAGTCAGCAAAGATGAAAACAGAATTCATCGCCTGATTTCGACAAGGTCGGCAAAAGTGAAAAAAGAATTCATCTCTCGATTTCGACAAAATCTACTAAGATAAAAGCGACAAAAACAGATTAATGCAAGAAGTTATAAAAAAATAATCCATAAAAAGTGGCCTGACGAGGTCTGACTAAAAATAGACTACTAAAAATAACTTACAAAGAGATCGGACACAACGACCAATGCAAGAAGTTATGACAAGTAATCCATAAAAAGTGGCCTGACAAGGTCTGACTAAAAATGGATTACTAAAAATAACTTAGTAAGGATCGACAAAAGAAGTCGGACCAACAAAAAGCGTGCGCTAAAAGGGACAAAGCTCTGCCCAAAAAAGGCACGACTCCACAACAAGGCTATCGAAATTGTTCAAAGACAAACTAAAAAGGGTTTTCCCAGAATACTAAAAAGTTGTCAAACAAGATAGTCCTAAGGGACATCTCACCCAACCAGAAGACAGATAAAAGATCTAATCAGAAAGAGGTCGGACAAGCAGAGTACCAACACTCTATAAAAATCTATAAAAGTTACAAAGTTTGCAAAAGAACAATCAGCAATTACTAAAAAGACTCAGAAGGCGACCTGAGAGAGGGCCTCAAGAGTTCAAAAGCATTTTTGTTTATCTATTAAGTTGCACAGAAGCAACTAACAGTCAAAAGAGCCAAGTTATAATCAAAGTTACAAAAACCAGAATTTAAAAGCCCACAAGTCGGGCTGGGGAGATAAAAACACATAAATCATAAGGGGTGCAAGGTTTCCCCAGTGGCAGCATCAATAGCAGAAGAAGGAGGAATGATATTCACAGGACGGCATCCACGGTTCCATCTTCACGGTTAAGAATTTCACAATCCGGATCAGGCTGGGAAGGGTCGACCTTAACAGAATGATTTGAAGTTGTGGCTGCAGAAGCCTTTGCTGGTGGTGTAGAAGGGGGAGGCTCATCATCCTCGTCATCTAGGGCAGGCACTATTTTATCATCTTCCACTACATTGTCCAAGCTAAAAGGCGACAGGTCGAGTTCAGGAGCAAGAACTCGGACCTGTGCCTTTAGGTTCTCATAAGCACCCGTCACTGTATCCACCAGATGGCCCTGAAGGTCAGCATAATTCACAAGAGCAGATTCAAGCCTTTCCCTTAGCTCTAACACCTCGGCATACGTGCGGGTATAACTCTCTTTGTGTTTCTTCGTCATCTCCTCTGCCAATTTTGCAGTCGCCTCAGCCTCGACAGCTCGAGACTTTTCCTTCTCCAAGTCCAGCTCTAACTTAGCCACCCTAGCGTCCAACTCGTCCTTCAAGCCTTTAATTCTATTAAACTCAGACTCGGCATCCTCAAGAAAAGCTTTTGTTGCATGGACGAGGGAACCCTGGACAGTGCGATATGAGGCCGCGTCCATATAGGCCATCCGGATACTGCTACTAGTAATAAAATTCAAGTGTTGAAGGAGGGATACATCATCCATCGGAAGTCGACCAAAAGGAGCTATTTGATTATCAACAAACCCCACAACATCAAAATTGGAAGCATCCAAGTCGAAGGGATCCATAGCTTTTTATTTTTCCACAGTCTTCTGTTTTTTGGGAGGAGGACCAGCAGTGGGAGAGGAAGCAACACCAGAAGTCGAATGGGGAGGATCAGAGGGAACCAAGCAAACCTAAGAGTTGGGATGATTTTCCTCAACTCCGCAGTGTCCGAGTTCAACTTCTTCAAAGAAACCTGAGACGATCCTTCTCCAGACGTCTTGGCCGAAATGTTTAGAGCGACCGTTGCCTTCTTGGCCTTGCAAAAATGCCTCATAGAATCAGCAGACTTCACCATCTATGAAAAAAGAAAAAAAGGAAACCAGTCACAAACAGATAAAGATAAACATTCAAGCCACAGAACACAATTATGGAAAAGACATCGACCACTACCCAGTTCAGCTCGAAAAAGGGAGGGATCCCCTAGAAACTTCTTTGTATCAAGATGTGGGGGCTCCCCCCAGTTTTCCTCCAACACATTTACAAAGGCCTGCTCAACTTCATCTAGACTTTTCCAGGAATACCTGGATATTACTACGTTCTTTTGCCAGTACAAAGGGAATGTAGGTTCGTCATTTTCATCCAAAAAGAAGGGTCGAGCTCCCTCAATAGCTCGGACCTTGAAATAGTAGTTCTTAAAGTCCCTAAAGGACATGTCATACATAGAGAAAACCTTTTTTCCTTGAGTAGCTCGGAAAGAAACCCAGGAGGCTTTCTTCTTCGCTGCCCCAGGCTTCGTCAATACAAAGAGATAAAGAAAAAGAGTTTGGGTAGGTCAGATATCTAGTTCTTGACACAACAATTGGAAGATTTTAATGAAGCCCCAAGAGTTCGGGTGGAGCTAAGAAGGAGCAATATTGCAAGACCACATCAACTTGGTCTCAAAAGTGGTAAAAGGAATGGTAATATTCAACTGACTAAAGAAATAGTATAAGCATAGAAAAAATGGCGTTCTCCTTGAGTTAAAGAGGGAAAGCTAACCCTTTCCTCAGGTCAGGTGACACTAACTCATAGTTTTTCTCTTGATTCCTATCACTACAAATCCTATGTGTCTCCTAAGCTGCACGCAATACTCAGAGTCAGCAACTGTAACACACATCAGAACAATGGAATCCAGCCAATCTGACATGCCGTCCGGGATCTTAGAAGACATTGCAACAATGTTTTTACAATGTGACATGGGTCAACTATTCCTACAGTAAGAAAAAATAAAATGGGTTACTACCAGACAACTCAGACAAATAGGAAAACAACTCGGACAATAACATATGAACATCAAGAAGTTAGTAAAAGGGAAGCCCCAAGACTCACACCAAAAGCCCAGGGGCACCCTTTGGAGGCAATAACAAGGTAAGAACCAGGAAAAAGGAAATTGACAACTTATAACATCTCGCAAACAAAAATCGACACTCCACGACGTGAAAGTCATTATCACCAACAAAAAATGACAAAAGTTATAACAGTCTACCATCAGAAGATCGCTAAGCAAGAACAAAAAGAAGTAAGGCAACGATAAAAAGAAAACAAGATCACCAGAAGGTACACATTCTTCTCCACCAGCAAGCCACTATCTTCCTCCATAAGCAGTTCCAACAAAAGCCAAGACTTTGATAAAAAAAAAACGCAACTAAAAGAGAATAAAACCCTAAGGAAGTAGAAACTACCAGGCACATGCGTCACAACAAAGTACAGGATTACCACAAAGATGCAAGCTTGTTCAAAGGAAATCATAAAAACACAAAAGGAAAGAGACAATCTTTTCTCAAAAAAGGATCAAGACTCTCAGAAGCAAAATAAAAGTCACATGCAAACAAAAAGTGACGAAAAGCATAAAAGAAAATGCAAACCTGAGGAGGAGGAAGAGACGAGCGCAAGAAGGGGATCAGGAAGAAAACAGCAACAAGCCCACTCCAAACAGCCCCCTTCAAAGGTGAAGAAAGGGAAATGCAAAAAATGAAAAAACAGAGGGTACAAAGGAATGAAACGTCTTGTGAGCAACAAGCAAAAGAGACATGAGAGGCCCAAACAGGCCCAAATAAAGGGACACAGCCCAATCTAAAGGCAGTCAAAGCCTAGAAGAATAAGGGCGGTTCCCCTGAAGATAAGATGACCTCACTGATAAACCACTATTTTATGGTTTATATTGTGTTTAATTATGTGGTTTTATCATGATCCTTACCCACTTATTCATTAAATTAGCATGCATATTAGATTTCTTTCCGAAATTTATTACATGTTTGAAAACTGCTTCCTAGAGACTTTAATTATTTAATTTTAATTCTCCTTTATTCCATTCGATGCCGTGATCTGTGTGTTAATTGTTTCAGATTTTATAGGGCATGAATGAGTTGGAGATTGGGAAGGAAGCTAGCAAAAATGGAAGAAACACAAGAATTTGAGGAGATAACCAGCGAGAAGTGACGCGGTCGCATGGCTCACGCGACCACGCGAAGGAGAGCAAACCGCAGCGACGCGGCCGCATGGCTAACGCGGCCGCGCGGATTGGAAAGCCCAAGCGACGCGATAGCGTGGACGACGCGAACGCGTGGCGAGGAAAAGCACAAGTTACGCATCCGCATGGATGACGCGATCGCGTGACAAGTGCGATCTGCATAATCTGCAGAATTCACTAGGGGCGATTTTGGACCCTATTTCGACCCAGTTCTCGGCCCGGAACAGCAGACTAGAGTCAGAGAATATGCAGAAACAAACAACACATTCATTCGGAGACAGTTTTAGATCTAGTTTTACTCTCTTAGGTTTTTCTCTCTAGGGTTTAGAATTTTTAATTTTCAATTGATCTTAGCATTGGAACATTGAGAAAAGTTATTTCCTCATCAAGACTTCGTCATTCTAGTTCATTTTCTTAACTTGGTTTCATTCTTCCATGTTCTTTGTTTTGTTCAATTTTGTTATTTGAATACTTTTATGATTAATTAATGCAAGGATTATTTCTTTTTAATTCAATTTCAATTCCAATAATCATGTCTTCTTTTAATTCCCTTTCATGTGCTATGGATTTATTATTTACAATGCGTGAGTAGTTTCTTTACTTGATGGGGAGTTGATTAAAAGGAACTCTTGAGTTGGAAGGATTGAAAGAAAAATTTGTAATTGGGTTAAATGTTGGATTGCTATCCTGTCACCAACGCCAATCCCTTTGAACTAAGTGGGTTGCAACATGTGAACAGATCTGGCATTCCAACTTGTTTGACTTTCCCTTACCTAGTAAAGGATAACCAAACAGAACAACCATTAATTATAAATTAATCTTACAATCACTCCATCAATAGTAGAAATTCCAACCAATCAACTCCCAGTCAAGGCTTTTATTCATATTAATTAAATTTCCTCAATTTAAATTCCAATTTACTTAACTCAACTTCTTTGAACATCTGATTAATAAGATAGCACACTTTTCTGCAACTCGTTGGGAGACGACCTGGGACTTAAAACTCCCAGTAATTTTTAATTTAAACTCTCTGTGACATACTTCTAAATTGATAGGTAGATTTTCGGTGAGTTAAGAACTATACTTGCAACGTAACCATTTTAATAATTTTTAATTCACCAGGTTCTACGTCTCATCAGTTTTTGGCGCCTTTGCCGGGGAGTTGCAATAGAGTGCTAATTTTATTAATTAGAATTTATTTATTTGTATTTTATTTTATTTTGCTACTATGAGCTGCATGTTTCTTCCGTTAAATGACGCGTTCACTTCCTAATCCACGCTTGCTAATATTCGATCCTGAAATTGAAAGGACAATTTCACGAATAAGGCGAGAACAGCATCGGTTAGCCTGCTCTGAGGGCGGATCTGAAAGTGAATCCGAGGAAGAAACCAGCCCCCGTTCTACTGATTCGGTTGTTTTACGTGCAGAAAACATGGCAGCTAGGAGAGTTACCATCCAGGAGGAAGGAGCCCCTGATTTTACAATGCAACCGTTTCAAGCGCATCATCCAGCGGTAGCTACAGATTTTGAAATAAAGACCGCACTGCTAAATTTGATGCCCAAGTTTCATGGCCTACCTGCTCAAGAGCCTATCAAGCACTGGAGAGATTTCCAGGCAGCCTGTTCTACTGTCAGGCGTGATGGCACTGATGAAACTTCAATTCTGCTTGAAGCTTTTCCATTTTCTCTTTAGGGAAAAGCAAGAGAGTGGTACTACACTCAACCTCTAGCAAATGTATCCAACTGGGATACACTCAGAAAGGAGTTTCTGGAGAAATTCTTTCCATCTGAAGTTACTGATAAGCTGAGGAAGGATATCTCCACAATTGTTCAAGATGACAATGAGACTCTCTTTGAATACTGGGAATTCTTCAATAATCTTCTGGAAGCATGCCCCCATCACATGATTGACAAGATCGTGCTACTCAACTATATTACACAGGGTATGAGGCCCCAAGATAAGACCACACTGGAAAGTGCCAGCAATGGGTCTATGAAGAAGTACAAGACCACTGATGAAGCTTGGCAATTGATCGGTGATTTAGCTGAATCCACTAGGAACCACAGACAGAAGCAAGGCCATTCAAAAACTGTTGCAGAAGTATTTTCTAGCAGAGAGACTGCTGCTCTAACTCAAAGCATCTGTGAAATGACCAACTTACTAAAGCAAATGCAGTTGAATCAACAAGCTCAGCAAGCTCAACCTCCTCCACCACAGCAAAACCAACAACTAGTCCCACAAAGAATTTGCGAAATCTGTGCTGATTATAGCCATTACACTGATGAATGCCCGCAGCTCCAACAAGAAGACAACATGGTGGCATCCACTCACAACTTCTATGACCGCCCCAACCAAGGGTACAATCAAAGTGAAAATAATAACCATGGATGGCAGGACAATTCAAACCAGAATTAGAGGGACAACAATAACAGAGGAGGCAGAGATAATCAAGGAAATCAGAGGTGGAACAATAACAACAACAGGCAGCAAAATCAACCTTACAGAGCACCTCACCTGAGGCAGAACCAAGGACCACAGAACAATCAGCAGCAGACCTCTCAATTTACTCATTCTTCGTTATTTTCTAATGAAGATCTACTACAATCTTTTGAGAAAAGACAACAGACCATGGAAAACAACATCATGAATAGTATTAATGCCAGTCTAAATGGTCTCACCTCTACTCTGCAAGCTTTTATGACACAGTTTGGATCAGCACAAAATTCCAGTAACCAACCTTCAAGTACCATTAGAATCCCCTCTCAACCATTACCCAATCCAAAGGGAGGCATTAATGCCATCACCCTGAGGTCCGGAACCACACTGCAGGAGAGGAATCAGGAGGAACCAAACTCACCAGAATACACCTCACCTGAAGAGGTGGTAGAAATTGAAGATGTTGAAGAGGAAGAGGATATACAGAACATAGCTGAAGAAGAAACAGCTCAAACACAGGAGGAAGCACCAAAAGGCGCAGGAACCACAGAAAACACTACTCCTATTCCATTTCCACAACTTGCAAGGAAGCCCAGGAAGCAGCTGGAACCCGATCCTAAAATGGTAGAGATATTCAAATAGGTTGAGGTAACTGTTTTCCTTTTTGATGTTATTCAGCAGGTACCTAAATATGCAAAGTTTCTAAAAGACTTATATATCCATAAAGACAAAATTAATGAATTAGAAACTATTCCTTCAGGTAGTTCTATATCTGCTTTAATGGGGGGGGGATTACCTGAAAAATATAGTGATCCAGGTCCTTGCATAGTTAGTTGTACTATTGGTGGTGTAGTAATTTATGATTGCATGTGTGATTTAGGAGCATGTGTCAGTATAATGCCTTTGTCTATATATGATGTTTTGAGGCTCCCTCCCTTAAAAAGGTCGGCAGCTCATTTTGTGTTAGCAGATAAAAACATTATTACAGTGGCTGGAGTTGCTGAAGATGTTTTGGTGAACATTAAAGGGCTCACATTTCCCACTGATTTTTATATCTTGGAGATGCCCCACAATGATTCAGATAAGCCATCATCAACCCTACTTGGAAGACCATTCCTGAAGACATCAAAATTCAAATTGGATGCTTTTTCAGGAACATACTCCTTTGAAATAGATGGCCGCATAGTAATCTTCAATCTGAATAGAGTCATTGACAACCCCCAGAAGATCGTTCTATCTTCCAGTGTGATGTCATAGACGAAAGTGTGGCTGAAGTTCAAAAGGAAGAGTTTGAAGAGAGGCACACTGGACAAGGTCCAAGTGTGGGGACCTTCTTAACTGACAATGGGGGCACTTCGCCATTTTCACAAGTCCCAGATAATCCAGAGCCCGCCCATGATCAGAAGTTAGAATTGAAACCTCTCCCTCCACATCTCAAATATGCTTATCTTGAGGATGAGCAGAAGCTTCCGGTTATTATTGCAAGGGAACTGACTTCTCAACAAGAAGAGCAGTTACTTGATGTACTGAGGAAGCATAAGAAGGTAATTGGGTGGAGTTTGGCAGACATAGTGGGAATCAACCCTCAAGTATGCGAGCACAGAATATTTTTAGAAGAGGGAGCAAGACCTGTCCGTCAACCACAAAGAAGATTGAATCCCACCATCTTGGAAGTTGTCAAAAAGGAAGTGACCAGACTATTGGAAGCAGGTATCATATATCCCATTTCAGACAGTGAATGGGTAAGCCCAGTACAAGTGGTGCCCAAGAAATCTGGAGTCACTACAGTGAAGAGTGAGCATGGAGAGCTCATAGCAACTAGAGTTCAGAATGCTTGGAGAGTCTGCATTGATTACAGGCGTCTCAACCAAGCTACCTGTAAGGATCACTACCCACTTCCATTCATTGATCAAATGCTGGATCGCCTGTCAGGTAAATCACATTATTGCTTTTTAGATGGTTACACAGGTTATTTCCAGATTCATATAGCTCCTGAGGATCAGGAAAAGACTACTTTTACATGTCCTTTTGGGACTTATGCTTATAAGAGAATGCCCTTTGGCTTGTGTAATGCACCAGCTACCTTCCAAAGGTGCATGATGAGTCTTTTCTCTGATCTTATTGAGGACTGTATGGAAGTTTTTATGGACGATTTTAGCGTTTATGGTGATTCTTTTAGCCTTTGCTTAGAGGGATTATCTAGAGTATTAGATAGATGTGTTAATACAAACCTTGTATTGAATTTCGAAAAATGCCACTTTATGGTAAAACAAGGGATTGTATTAGGACATGTGGTATCTAATAATGGCATTTCTGTAGACCCAGCAAAGGTGAATGTTATTTCTAGTTTACCTTACCCCTCTTCTGTGAGGGAAGTCCGTTCGTTCCTTGGCCATGCAGGTTTCTACAGGAGATTTATTAAGGACTTTAGTAAGGTGGCACTTCCCTTATCCAGATTACTGCAGAAGGATATTGAGTTCGATTTCAGTGAGGATTGCAAACAAGCGTTTGATAAGCTGAAGACTGCTCTAACTCAAGCCCCAATTGTGAGAGGACCAGACTGGAGCCAGCCGTTTGAAATCATGTGCGATGCTTCCAACCATGCAGTAGGAGCAGCGCTGGCTCAGCGTGAAGGTAAGGATCCTTTTGTTATTGCCTATGCGTCTAAGACTTTAGACACTGCCCAGTCCAATTATACTACTACTGAGAAAGAGCTTCTTGCTATTGTTTTTGCTCTGGATAAATTCCGAGCTTATTTACTTGGTACTAGAGTAGTAGTGTATTCAGACCATGCAACTCTAAAGTATCTATTAGCTAAAAAGGAATCCAAACCAAGACTTATACGTTGGATACTGCTGTTACAAAAATTTGATTTAGAAATAAAGGATAAGAGTGGTAATCAGAATTTAGTAGCAGACCACTTGAGTCGCCTTGAACATATTAAGGATGATTCAACTCCTATAGATGATCATTTTCCTTTTGACAACCTGCAAGCAGTATCCGAGGTAGTCCCTTGGTATGCACCTATCGCTAATTATTTAGTTAGCCGCACATTTCCTCCACATTTTTCTAAACATCAAAGAGACAAGCTGAAAAGCGAGTCTAAATATTATATATGGGATGACCCATATTTATGGAGATGTGGCACTGACCAGATAATTAGACGTTGTGTGCCTCAATCAGAATTCCAGTCCATTTTAGAGGCCTATCACTCATCTGAGATTGGAGGACATTTTGGCCCTCAAAGAACAGCTAGAAAGATCTTAGACTGCGGATTCTGGTGGCCTACTCTTTTTAGAGATGCTGCTGAGTTTTGTAAATCTTGCCCCCCATGCCAGAAATTTGGTAATATATCCAGGAGGGATGAGATGCCTCAACAATATATGCTCTTCTGTGAAATTTTTTATGTTTGGGGCATTGACTTCATGGGTCCATTTCCAAATTCTAATGGATATTTTTATATATTGTTAGCTGTGGATTGTGTTTCCAAATGGGTGGAAGCAATTCCTACCCGCACTGATGATGCTAACACTGTTGTTTCCTTTGTGAGAAACCATATTATATGTCGCTTTGGATCACCACGAGCGATCGTGAGCGATCAAAGCACCCATTTTTGTAACAGGAGACTAACAGGATTGATGAAGAAGCATGGGATAATCCATAAAGTTGCAACAGCTTACCATCCCCAAACTAATGGGCAAGCTGAGGTGTCAAACAGAGAAATTAAACGTATCTTGCAAAAGATAGTAAAGCCTCATAGAAAAGACTGGAGCACCAGGCTACAAGATGCACTGTGGGCATACAGAACAGCATACAAGACACCCATTGGGATGAGCCCCTTTCGCTTGGTTTACGGAAAAGCTTGTCATCTCCCAGTTGAAATAGAACACAGAGCCTTCTGGGCAGTTAAGGAGTGCAACATGGGAATTGAGAATGCTGGAGCTGAAAGAAAGTTGCAACTGCAGGAACTGAAGAACCTTCGCCTAGAAGCTTATGAGAATTCCAGAATTTACAAGGAAAAGATGAAAGCTGTGCATGATCAAAACATCAAGAAGAAAGAGTTCTAACCTGGAGATTTTGTTCTCCTCTACAAATCTCGACTAAGGCTCATGCCCGGTAAGTTGAGATCAAAATGGGAAGGTCCATACAGAGTAGAGAAGGCTGAACCGTACGGAGTTTATCACCTAAGCCATCCTTCAAGCTCTGAACTTATTAAGGTTAATGGACAACACCTGAAGCTATACCATGGTGAGAAGGTGCAGAAAAATAAGGAGCTTGAGATCTTCCGCTTGGAAGGTCCCCACATCGCAGCAGATTGAGCTAGTGGAGCGTCCAACTTATGGACGTTAAAGCAAAGTGCTTGGTGGGAGACAACCCACCGCGGTATGATTGTTCTCTTCTTCACTTTTAGTTTTTCTTCTTTAATAACTCTTCTCTTTATTAGTGCTTTCGTGCTCTTTCATTTACATATTTTTATATTTCCTTAAAAAAAAGAAAAAAAAAGGTTTTTCACCACGTGACGCGATCGCATCAGCGACGCATCCGCGTCGCAAGGGCGGTGGAGAAAAAAAATAAATGAACAGAGAGTTACGCTGGAGCGTGGCTGGAGGCGTGCCAATGGCACAAATCGACCCACACGACCGCGTCCCTGACGCATTCGTGTCGCATGGGAATCATGGCCTCCCACGCGACCGCGTGCCCCACGCGGCCGCGTGCCCTGAGTTTTCGACGTAAAAGGGTGCACAGTAACATTCTGTGCGAGAGTGATGCTGGATTGGTGCTGGAAGCACAATCCCTGTCACGCGACCGCGTCACCGACGCGGCCGCGTCACCCATTTTATAACGCACACTCACGCGATCGCGTGACCCACGCGATTGCGTCATCCAATTTTGGCAATTAAAATAAATTGAACAGAGAGTTGTGCTGGAGCAAGGCTGCACTCGCCCCAGCAGTGTAACATGGGTCACGCGACCGCGTGACCGACGCGATCGCGCCGCCCTTACCTGGAAGCGCACCCACGCGAACGCGTGCCCCACGCGGTCGCGTCGCATGCGCCGCACAGCTCAACCTAAAATTGCCACATACCTTATCTTCCCCCCTCCCAATCCTAATTTTTCTTTTCCCTCCTTATTTCTTCCTTCCCCCTTCCCCTTTCTATCTCACCTTTCCCTCTCTACCTCTCTCACCATCATTAACAAGGTTTTACCTTCTTCTTCCTTCTTCTCTTTTCTATCATTCTTATTATTTTATGTATATATATTATTGTTTCCTTTTCTTTTCTTTTTCTTTTCAATTTTTTTATTATTTTATGTTTTTTCTTCTTCTTTTCCTTTTTACATGGTGCTAGAAACTTTTTGGAGTCATCTTCCCTCATTATATGCTTGTGAATTATTACAAATTATTTGACATTTATTTTTTTCCCCTATTTAAGGGATTGCTTGCATATTCATCTTCATATTTTCTATACCCTATTCACCATGCATGCTATGTGTCTGTGAAAAAGCTCATATGGCATTATGCACTCCTTTATGCTATACTATTCAATGCTTGCTTTTCACAACTTTCCCTTACTATTATATTAATTGAATTTTATTGTCAATACAAACATTTTGGCTTGTTACAAAGTATTGCTTGGTCTATGCTACTCATGCCCTTTTTCGGCATGCCAATAAATGCCTTGCATCCACTTGTCTTTGTATGCACCAGTTATTTTCCACTGTTGGCTTTTCATATGCACTCGAGAGCATGTGTTAATGTCATCTACATTTTGCTGTGCATCATTCACCCTCTTTTCCGTTTCCTTCTTTGCTGTATATCTCTTTAAATTTAATTTTCTTTCTCTTCCCTTCTTTCAGGATGGCCACCAAGAAAGGAAAGGAAAAAGCAACTTCCAAACCACCAGCAAGAAGAGGAACTAAAAGAGCATTAGTGGCAGAGCCTTCTTCAACTGCGGTCAAGCCCTCAACAAAACGAGTTAAGAGGATAATAAAGGTTGATGAAAAGGAGAAAGCCTTTCCAGCAAAGGACGCTGCGCGATTTTCCAATCGCTACTGTGAGCAGATGTTCCCTATCCTGGCAGAAAGGAACTATAACAATGAATACCTTTTTATCCTCCCGTCCAATATTGCCACCTTTGTTGAGCCGCAAATTGAGCGAAGACAATGGGGTTTCCTACGGAGACAGCCAAGGCAGGTCAATCTTTCTTGGGTAGTTGAGTTCTACTCCAACTTCTACATGCCGACCCTACAGTCTGTTTATGTCCGGCAGAAGCAAGTTCCCATCACAGAAGAGGCCATTCAGCAAGCTCTGAGTCTTCCCCCTATTCCAGCAGGAATGGACGCTTTTTAAGAAGCCGCCCTTCAGCGCCAGAGATACCAATTTGACTGGGACTCCGTTCTCGGAATCATCGCAGCACCTGGCAGCCGTTGGATCTACGGATACAACCATACCCGCCCTAAGGGAATCTTGGCTTTAGCACTTACCTTGGAGGCTCGCGTATGGGCACAGATCATGTCCCATTACATCTTTCCGAGCACTCATGAGTCCTCCTTCACTGCGGACATGGCTGTTCTACTATGGTGCATCCTTACAGACCAACCTCTGAATCTCTCAAGACATATCCGGAATGCTATGGAACACGTACAAATTGCGGGCAACTTACCTTTCCCCGCCTTGGTCTCAGATCTTGTCTCAGCAGCCGGAATCTCCTACAGAGCTGGGGACACCAAAGTCGTGCTTCCACGGGATGATCAGTATGTCCCTAACGGAAAATACCTCAGACTCTCAGCAGCCACTACAAGCCTTCCTACTGCTCCAGTTGAAGATAATCCTTCTTCAACACCATCAGTATCTACAACTGAGAAATTGCTCCAGCAGATAATCGAAGGGTTGGATCGGCAAGAACAGAAAGCAAAGATGAGAGAGCACCGTAACGAGCGCGGATTCAAACACCTCAAGGAGCTACTCAAGGGACACTTTAGAGACTCAGATACCCCGGATTCCACTTCCTTTACTAGCACAGGGAGCCATGACGGTCCCGATGATGGAGATACTGCTACCAGCCCACCCCTGTTCCTGACAGATGGCACCGAGGACGGTGCAAAGCCTTAAGTGTGGGGAGGTCAGTCAGTACCTGACTTCTGGAGGTAATTTCTCTTCGCTAGCACCAATAATTAGGATACTTTAGTTAGATTTTCTTTCCTTTATAGAATAGAATAAATTACGTAGGTTAGGATAGTTGCATGCATGTTCTACTTGATTGAAAAGACAATAAGTTTCTTTTAAAAATCTATCTTTGGAACAATATTTCACTAATTTTTCAAAAATTTTTATGATAAATTTGCTTGAGTTGTATTTGGAACATGATATTTGAGTTAAAGAACACACAACCTGTGAAAGATTTGAGCCTTTATGTATGGTTACATTATTTAACCATAATTATTTCATTCTTGTGTGTTTACTTCTCTATGATTGTAATCTATATTTTGTCTTATCTTATATGTCCAATATTTATTATATTCACATGCTTGCACATGATTGAGGCCATTATTTGTTATTAACTCACTTATCCCAAACAAGCCTACCTTTTACATCACCTTTGTTAGCCCCTTGAGCTTTTAATCCCCTCTTGTTCTATAACCACATTACTAGCCTTAAGCAGAAAAACAAATTAAAAATCCCAAGTGAATCTTTGGTTAGCTTAAGATAGAAATTGTGTATCAACTAAAGTGTAGGAACATTGGGTAATAAGGGAATGTATTTAATTTATTTGAATATTGGGAATTTGGGAACCTACTCATGAAAAGAAAAACCAAATTAGAAAATAATGAAGAATCTATGTGCATTGATACGTTATGTTTGCTTTTCTGAATTAAAAAAAATAATAAAAATTATATATATATATATATATAATAAATAAGGGGACAAAAATTACCCCAATGTTAATGTTAATCAATGCACATGTGATAAATTAAAAAGAAAAATTTGGTACATGAGCATGAGAATCATACAAAAGTAGGAATTATGGGTAGCTAGGTATGATTTTAAACTTGTATAAAGTATGTATATGTTAGATGAGAACTTAGACTAATCAAAGATTCACTTTGTTAGCTCACTTAGCCTTATATATATATACATCCTTACCTTTACCTTAGCCCCATTACAACCTTGAAAAGACCTCATGATGTTTGCATTGGTATATTAACTGTTGTTGATTGGTTATGAGAAGAACAAAAGTTAGAAAGTATGATTAGAGAAGGATAGAGTGATCACCCTATACACTAGAGATTAGAGCGTATATACATTATCAGTGAGGGTTCGATACTTGAATTTTCATGTTCCCTGCTTTCATGAGCTATCTTCTTGCACTTCTATCCATTTTATTGTATAATGATAGAATTAGTGGAATTTGATTTGTAATTGTTTTGAAGAGCTTATTTACTTTTGATCAAGTGGGCAAGAACCATATAGTTGTATTTATTTATATATATAGGTTTGCATTGCATTTCATGAGTTTCTACATGTTCATACTTATTTCCTTATCTCCTTCAATTAAGCATGAGGACATGCTAATGTTTAAGTGTGGGGAGGTTGATAAACCACTATTTTATGGCTTATATTGTGTTTAATTATGTGGTTTTATCATGATCCTTACCCACTTATTCATTAAATTAGCATGCATATTAGATTTCTTTCCGGAATTTATTACATGTTTGAAAACTGCTTCCTAGAGACTTTAATTATTTAATTTTAATTCTCCTTTATTCCATTCGATGCCGTGATCTGTATGTTAAGTGTTTCAGATTTTATAGGAAATGAATGAGTTGGAGATTGGGAAGGAAGCTAGCAAAAATGGAAGAAACACAAGAATTTGAGGAGATAACCAGCGAGAAGTGACGCGGTCGCATGGCTCACGCGACCGCGCGAAGGAGAGCAAACCGCAGCGACGCGGCCGCATGTCTCACGCGGCCGCGCGGATTGGAAAGCCCAAGCAATGCGATAGCGTGGACGACGCGAACGCGTCGCGAGGAAAAGCGCAAGTGACGTGTCCGCATGGATGACGCGATCGCGTGACAAGTGCGATCTGCATAATCTGCAGAATTCGCTGGGGGCGATTTTGGACCCTATTTCGACCCAGTTCTCGGCCCGAAACAGCAGACTAGAGTCAGAGAATATGCAGAAACAAACAACACATTCATTCAGAGACAGTTTTAGATCTAGTTTTACTCTCTTAGATTTTTCTCTCTAGGGTTTAGAATTTTTAATTTTCAATTGATCTTAGCATTGGAACATTGAGAAGAGTTATTTCCTCATCAAGACTTCGTCATTCTAGTTCATTTTCTTAACTTGGTTTCATTCTTCCATGTTCTTTGTTTTGTTCAATTTTGTTATTTGAATACTTTTATGATTAATTAATGTAAGGATTATTTCTTTTTAATTCAATTTCAATTCCAATAATCATGTCTTTTTTTAATTCCCTTTCATGTGCTATGGATTTATTATTTACAATGCGTGAGTAGTTTCTTTACTTGATGGGGAGTTAATTAAAAGGAACTCTTGAGTTGGAAGGATTGAAGGAAAAATTTGTAATTGGGTTAAATGTTGGATTGCTATCCTGTCACCAACGCTAATCCTTTTGAACTAAGTGGGTTGCAACTTGTGAACAGATCTGGCATTCCAACTTGTTTGACTTTCCCTCACCTAGTAAAGGATAACTAAACAGAACAACCATTAATTATAAATTAATCTTACAATCACTCCATCAATAGTAGAAATTCCAACCAATCAACTCCCAGTCAAGGCTTTTATTCATATTAATTAAATTTTCTCAATTTAAATTCCAATTTACTTAACTCAACTTCTTTGAACATCTGATTAATAAGATAGCACACTTTTCTGCAACTCGTTGGGAGACGACCTGGGACTTAAAACTCCCAGTAATTTTTAATTCAAACTCTCTGTGACATACTTCTAAATTGATAGACATATTTTCGGTGAGTTAAGAACTATACTTGCAACGTAACCATTTTAATAATTTTTAATTCACCAGCTTCTGCGTCTCATCACTCACTTAAAGATAAAGATAAGATAACTAACTTATCTTATCTAGAAAGGTTACCCCGCACTACTATAAATACACTGGAGCACCCAGGTATAACTCATACTCTGATTCTACTAAAAACCTTCTTAAAGCCCATGCTAACTTAAGCATCAGAGTCTCTTGCAGGTACCACCACCCTCCGGTGACAAAGGATCAGCAGCATCACCAAGTCCAACAAGTCGGACACGTTAGCTCCGGCCACCAGAGCAGATCTCGACCGAGATCGACCTACAGTTTCAGGTAACCCTCTGGTGCACAAAATTGTGATCATCAACAATGGCGCCAAAGGACTTGGAGCTCTTAAACGTGAATCACACGTTGTCACAATTCCGCACAACTAACCAGCAAGTGCACTGGGTCATCCAAGTAATAAACCTTACGTGAGTAAGGGTCGATCCCACAGAGACTGTCGGCTTGAAGCAAGCTATGGTCACCTTGTAAATCTCAGTCAGGCGAATTCAGATGGTGATGAAGAATTGATAATTAAAAGTTAAATAAAACATAAGATAAAGATAGAGATACTTATGTAATTCTTTGGTTGGAATTTCAGATAAGCGTATGAAGATGCTTTGTTCCTCCTGAACCTCTGCTTTCCTATTGCCTTCTTCCAATCATTCATACTCCTTTCCATGGAAAGCTTTATGTTAGGCATCACCGTTGTCAATGGCTACTTCTCGTCCTCTCAATGAAAACGTTCCAAATGCGCTGTCACCGCACGGCTAATCATCTGTCGGTTCTCGATCATGTCGGAATAGGATTCATTGATCCTTTTGCGTCTGTCATACGCCCAACAATCGCGAGTTTGAAGCTCATCACAGTCATCCCTTCCCAGATCCTACTCAGAATACCATAGACAAGGTTTAGACGTTTCGGATCTCAGGAATGGCCGCCAATAATTCTAGCCTATACCACGAAGGTTCCAATCTTAGATTAGAAACCCAAGAGATACGCATTCAAGCCATTGCTAGTAGAACAGAGGTGGTTGTCAGGCACATGTTCATAGGTGAGAATGATGATGAGTGTCACGGATCATCACATTCATCAAGTTGAAGAATGAATGAATATCTTAGAGAAGAAGTAGGCGTGAATTGAATAGAAAAATAGTAGTACTTTGTATTAATTCATGAAGAACAGCAGAGCTCCACACCTTAATCTATGGTGTGTAGAAACTCTACCATTGAAAATACATAAGAACAAGGTCTAGGCATGGCCGAATGGCCAGCCTCCCAAAGAGGGTTCAATCATCAAAACATGATTCCAGGATGTTCAAAAGATGAAAATACAATAGCAAAAGGTCCTATTTATAGAAAACTAGTAGCCTAGGGTTTACAGAAATCAGTAATTAATGCAGAAATCTTCTTCCGGGCCCACTTGGTGTGTGCTTGGGCTGAGCATTGAAGCTTCCATGTGTAGAGACTTTTCTTGGAGTTAAACGCCAGCTTTTGTGCCAGTTTGGGCGTTTAACTCCAGCTTTTGTGCCAGTTTTGGAGTTAAACGCCAGAATTCTTGAGCTGACTTGGAACGCCGATTTGGGCCATCAAATCTCGGGCAAAGTATGAACTATTATATATTGATGGAAAGCCCAGGATGTCTACTTTCCAACGCAATTGAGAGCGTGCCAATTGGGCTTCTATAGCTCCAGAAAATCCACTTTGAGTGCAGGGAGGTCAGAATCCAAAAGCATCTGCAGTCCTTTTTTAGCCTCTGAATCAGATTTTTGCTCAGGTCCCTCAATTTTAGCCAGAAAATACCTGAAATCACAGAAAAACACACAAACTCATAGTAAAGTCCAGAAGAGTGATTTTTATTTAAAAACTAATAAAAATATAATAAAAACTAATTAAAATATACTAAAAACATACTAAAAACAATGCCAAAAAGCGTATAAATTATCCGCTCATCACCCTCAGAACACTAAGTAACCGTTATCTTGAGCATTGCGCTTTTATTTTTCACAAATTTGTTTAAACCATCCTTCAAGGCTCCTCGAATATTAAATTTTTTCAACTATTATATGTGTGTATATTTTATTTTCGAGGTCGTAATACCACACCACCTCTGTTTTACGGCTTAAGCGTAAAGCTTTGTGTGGTAGGGTGTTACATTATGGTATCAGAGCAGTTCGTTCTCGTAGAGCCTGGAGAATGGACTGACTATACTTCTGACCATACTTTGGGTGTGTGTACATGCTATTTAGGATGTCTGCTTGACATATATAGCATAAATATTCATGAGCATACTTTTGGAGAAGCACTGGACTTGAGATATTAAGATTGATCACCTTAATATCAATTGTTCGGTGTGGACAAGACCCAAAGGACATATCGTGGACGCGAGTGAAGTGATACAGTTGAATATAGGGTTGCTGTTGTGCAGGCTATTGCTGACGGGTTGAGACAACAAGCTAGAAAAGGTGATAGAAGCGGTAATAGACTTGGTGGTGGAGACAACCAAGGGATTAGAACTCGTGTAGCTGAACAAAAGGTCAAGTTTATCGGTAGCTAGTTGCTCAAATAATATGTCAACACAAGTACAGAGTTTATCGATAGCTAGTTGCTCAAATCAAGAAGCACATATTACAACAAAAGATGACCATCCTGAAACAGGAATTTAGTTTCCATAACAACCATGGAATAATCCTGCCTAATATAAACCTTGTTCTTTACTTTTTCAAAACAACAACATGCTTTCTTTTCCAACTTCATTTTCAAGTAATTTTTAAAGAGATTCTAATTAGTTAAAAAACTACCACATGCAATTATATTTTAGTTCCAATTTGAAACTCAAAACCCTATCTTGAAAAAAGAAACAAATTGTGAATGCATTTGAGCACACAAAGCAAGAGAGAGATGTAAGGTCCACATCGGTTGGGGAGGGGAACGAAGTATGCCTTATAAGGGTGTGGATACCTCTTCCTAGCATGACGCATTTTGACGAGTGAGTGTGTGGAAATTCGGCTATCATCCCTATCGTCAAAGGCAAAACCGTGAGGTGTTGTGCGCCAAAGTGGACAATATCGTGTTAGTAGGTGGTCTGACCTGTTACAAATGGTATCAGAGCCGGAGCCCGAATCGATGTACCAGCGAGGGCGCTGGGCTCCCTTAAGGGGGTGGATTGTAAGGTCCCACATCGGTTGGGGAGGAAAACGAAGCATGCCTTATAAGGGTGTGGATACCTCTCCCTAGCATGACGCATTTTGACGAGTGAGTGTGTGGGGATTCGACTATCATCCCTATCGTCAAAGGCAAAACCATGAGGTCTTGTGTGCCAAAGCGGACAATATCGTGCTAGCGGGTGGTCTAGGCTGTTACAAGAGAGGGTGTTTACATTCTTAGCTCTAGCAGCAAGGATGTCGTCGCGAAAGTGCTTGCCGCTATCGGAGGCCTCTTCTATAGTACTTCAAGAAGCCTACTCTTGCTATTGCTGATCCATCATATAGAACCAGAGAGAACAAAAATAGAATCAGAAATAGAACAAGAAATTAGAAAAAAATAAGAACAAAAATAGAACAGAGAGAACAAAAATTAAAACCAAATCAGAACAAAACCAAAATCCCTAACCAAAAATCAGTACAGAAATCAACAGTGGTGAATTGGATGAGATACGGCAAAGCTTGACAGAAACGGCGAACTGGAGGAGAGGCTGGCATCAGTGTAGCAGCAAAGAGGAAAAGTGGTAACGGCGTGGAAAAGATTAGGGTTGCCTGCGATTTTTGTGATGGAGAGATTAGGCAACGGGTGTGACAGAGAGATTGAGGAAGGGGTGTGACGGAGCTTCGGGCAGCGGCAGTGCAAGGTGTGTGATGGAGAGATTGGGAAAAGGGTGTGATGGAGAGGTGCCGCCGATGAAGGATTTAGAGGGGATGGGTAAGGAGTTGCCACCGATGAAGATTGGGAGTGTTCTGTGAAATAAGGAGGATAATGTGAACCATACTCTTGTATTTAACATTTTTTTATGGAATATTTAAACTACAAATAGATTTTTTGTCTATAATAATTTAACAAAATGCATGCAGCGTATTTCTCTTTTAAATACAAACAAATTTTCTGTCAGTAACTATTTCCCACAAAAAATATTAATTTTTCTGATAGATTTTTTGACGGATTCTCTTTTTCGTCTGCAATTTATGCTAATTCATTTTTTCTTTGTTTCTGATGAAAATTCTATCGCAAAATCTGTCTGTATTTTTGTTGGATAAAATCTTTCGAAAATATCCGTCTATAATAAGTAGTTTTCTAGTGGTGAGAATTTTCTCCACTACTTTGCTATTAGACATAGACTCTCCATAGACTCTCATCTTATTGACAACATCTGTAAAATGAGTAAAATATTGCTAAACAGTTTATGAGCTGGACATCTCATACCTTTCATATTCTCTTTGCAAAGACCGTAGTTTTGTTTTCTGGGCCTTATCTACGCCTTTGTACGACAGCTTCAATGTGTTCCATGCTTTCTTTGCAGTTTTAGCATTTGCTATTTTGCCAAACACCGTATAATATACACCTTGATGAATTTGAGATAGCGCCAATTGATCTCTTCTCTGCTAGGCAACATCAGCTCCTTCTTGCAAACCTAGTTCAATAAAATTCCACATGTTCTGAGCCTTCAAATAGATAGATATCAAAGTCTCCAAATAACTATAATCGAGTTTTTCATCTAATTTGAAATTGGACCACACAATATTAAAAGTGTTTTCCATATTGCTTCTATGAACAAACAACCATGTGAAAACTTTCTCACACCTCACAGATTCTCAAACACTTGACACTTGATTAAACCAGCTTTTATACCAAATGTAGTATACCCACAACCAATTTGGCCCTAGGATCACTAACTCACATAAGTGGCACTACCATATTTTACATCTCTCAAATTCACTAACACTCGTCGAGAAGAAATTTTCTAACAACTTAATACATTTTTATTCATATGGAGTGATTATTAAAGTACATGAAGTTCAAGCCTTTATATAGGAAAACTTTCATAATAAAATAATAGTTCTTATAACAACTAAGTATTAGTTGTAATATTTCATGAAACTAGTAGAAACTTTGACTAGTCAAATTTCTTATTTTTGTTTCAAATGCTTTAGTCATCAACTTAAAATTTCTAATTCATGATTCTTCATTCTTCATAAATGTTGTATTGTCTTGCACTAGAAAAATAACTTGCATTCTTATAGTTTCTATCACCTTTTAATTTAGAGTGCAATTTGATTTTCAATTTCAATTCAATTTTATTTTAATTTTTTTTAATGTTCTAACATATTATATTTGTATTAATTTGTGAATGTTCTTGATTTAATTATCCAACAGAAATAAAAACATATAACTAACTCAATTTATTATTTGAAAAAGAAAATGCTAATTTAACCACTAAAAATAAGCCAAAACCAATAACTACAGGGAAATACATGTGCTTTCGTCTGTGCAATTAAAAGAAAAGAGGTTATTCTAGGTCAAAAGAGAGGTGAAAAAATATTGAAAAACAAATCAAGATATAAGATGATTACTGGTCTTATTTAATTTATAACCAAACAAAAAAGTAACAATTTTGGAGGCTAAGCTTAATCATTAGAACGAACCTCACTTATTTATCATAACATACACTGTATGCACAGATCTTATACTACAAAATCTGTGCACTAATTATTGATAATAATAATAATAATAATAAGACCACACTAAGCAAGCCCCTAATTTAAGCAGAAGAGGTAAAGTTAAAGTTGGCACAGTTGCTATGATCAGAGAAGATGGATCTGAATCCAAGTCTTGACCTTGCCAAATCAACCTGTATCAAGTTGTTCTCCAATTGAAGGCCCCCAATTGTGATTGAAGTTGTCGGCTGGTCACCAGTCATAGGAACAAACCCAACTTGAGAAGCTTTGGGCTTTGACCCACCATCCACAAAGCCCAAGCAAATAACATCAATATTACTAAACTGAACCATTGAGTTTGCCCCAATAATATCCCACACAACACCATTCTGCAACACCAACTTAATATCTGGCACACCTGGGCCCATTGGACTGGACCCAATCTCATGTTGTGTAAAACATGTCCCAAATGGGCTCACAGGTGAAACTGTTTTGACCCCAACAGCCTTCACAAAGGCCTTAGAAACAGCCTTGTAGATAGATGTCTCTAGAATGCCGTACGGATTCACAGTACTAATCTTTGTTCCACCGACACCGTTTTTGTTTATGGACAAGAGGGATGTGTTCAATGGCACTTCCTTGTCGGAAATTACAATTGATTTCACACCAATGAAGTATTCGTATGAGGGTTCACCGAGGGATGAGATTGGAGCAGTGCTTACTGGGTTTGTGATTAGTGGGGTGAAATTGAGGGCTTTAGAAAGATCACTGTTCAAGTAACCAAAGTTGTATGGTGCATCACCGAAGATGATTACACCCTTTGAGTTTATGGTGCCGGAGCTCAAGCAAATTGCAAATTTTCTTGAGAAGCTGAAGGCAGATGAAAATTGTGAAGGGAGTGACACTTTGGTCCTACCAAAACCAGCCATACCTACACCAAAGGATCCAAAAGTTTAATTAATTAATTAATTAGAATGTTTAACATACCTTTTGTCTTAATATGCAGAGAACATAGCAGAATAATTATCGCAACATATGTATAAATTTTATATATTTTTAAATTCTCAAATTTTAGTAGAGTATATTTTTTATGAGTAATATATCATTTAATTCTTAAAGAGAGAAGCCTAGTATACAGAATATTTAAATAAAATAAAATAAAAATTGAAAGAGATAAATCAGACATGCTATAAGATTATATAGAAATAAAGAATAAAAATCTGTATGCTTCTCCTGTCTCCATATTTCAGAACATATAAAAAGTTTATGTCCTAAAATAAATTGTCTTATATAGTTGTTTTTAACAGTCAACAAAAAAATATAGCTATTTTAAACTAAAATCTTATGTTTGTTGTTGCTATCATTATCTTAGTTAAGAAATGCAGCATAAAAACTTCGAAATTGTACATTGAAATTTCTACTATTACTGTACTTAACAAGAACTTAAAACAAAACACCTTAGACACAATTAAACGGATCACTATTAATTAATATTAATAAAACACCCAATATTATATATGGTTGGGTTCATAAGTTGATACCTGTTACACCCTTAGGAAGGCCTTTTTGGACAACATCTGATCCACAAATGAAGAGAAATTTTGGAACAGTAACAGCTCTTCCTGCAGAGTTTCCATCGGTGGATTCAACACTAACAACATCCGAACGAACATCACCAGATGTTGAAACACCAGTGACAGTGTTGCTTGGAAATCCACCACACACTTTGACTTTGTCACCACTGCATGATGAAGAGCCAAAGAGTGAGCACTGAGCAGATCCACAAGCCACTGATTTCGATGTTGATGACACATAGCCATGCTGGCAGTTCACCCAAACATATCCACCGCCGAGATCCACGGTTAGGTTCACCGTCACGAGTGGTGTTCTTTGTTTGATTTGGGTTACATATTGGGGTGTGGACGAAGATATGTCTTTGGTTACAGGTAGAACAAGTGCTTTTGGTCTGAATGAGGTTTTTGCTGCGGTGGAAGAGATGAATAATAGAAGAAAGGAACCAAGCGAGAGAATTATTCTAATTGAGGGAATCATGTTACGTTTGGAAAATAAAACAAGCATGTAATAGGATAAGGTAGGCCTGGTGTGATGAATTGATGGTTAAGGAAAGTGAAGCTACTTCTATTTATATATTCATTTTAATATGATTATGGTAAGTATAGTGTTTCAAGAGTGATGTTAAAATTAAAATAATATTTTTTAATTATTTACCAATATATTTTAATTTAAAAATTTAAAGTATATATGATTAAAATATATAAAAAATATAATTTTAATTTTAATAACAGTTCTATAACCATTATAATCCTATAGTCGCCACCATATATATGACTTCTAATTTCTTCGTGGGAACAGGGGTGTGATCTGTTATGGTGATGAGAGATAGATCCGTTGAATTAATGAAATTGGTCATGTACGCAACTTGGAGCACACAGTTTACTAATAAGTGTCAACAGTGGCAACTACATACCCAAGTTCTAGCGTTTGGTTTAGAGAGACACCCACAAAAGCTAATAGTATCCATTGTATTTATTTTGATAATAAAATAATGGATAAAGTACTAATTTGGTTTCTATGTTTAGACATAATTTTATTTCGGTCTTTAAATTTAAAATGTTTTATTTAAATTTAAAAAAAATTTATTTAGTTTTAATATAGTCTCATCGTGAGATCAAATTTAAATAATTAATGGAATGTTTTACATAACAGTCGTATAAGAACAAAATCGATAATTTGGAGAACAAGTACAAGTTTTAGAGGTATAAAATTAACTGTGGATGCATCAATATATTTATTTATCATTCTTCTTACAATTTAAACGAAATATCTTTTATAAAATTAAAGAGAATGACAAATAAATATATTGATGTATCTATAGTTAATTTTATGCTTTTAAAATTTATACTTGTTGTCTAAATTATCGACTTTGTTCTTTGTATTGCTATTGTATAGAACATCCTGTTAAGTATTTAACTTTGGTCTCACAGTAAAACTATATTAAAGCTAAATAAAATTTTTTTAAATTTAAATAAGACACTTAAAACCTTAAAAAATAAAATAAAATTATATCTAAATATAAAAGACCAATTTAATACTTTATTCTAAAATAATAAACACAACTGAATAATTTATCACAACAATCCTTTTATGACTGCTCCATCATTCTTTTAATGAATTGTTACATCTTACTATTTCTAATACTATTCTTATTTCATACATTAAAACAATTAGTTATTTTTTTTTATTTTTCATTGTACTTCTTACTCGATAAATAAAGTTAGAAGCGGATTTATTGTGGACCTAAATTTCATTTAAAATCAACCCCTACCTAGAAGATTGTTGCATATACTCATAAAATGGGATTATCCTTATTAACAAGCTCTTCCTTCCGTGATGTAACTTGATTGGGACCATCGGCTGCTATCGTTGACGTTGACATATTTGACCTACATTAGATTAATACAATTTCTAAGAGGAGTAAACTGAATGTACAACAAAATCTTTTATTTCGTATCTTGTGCTTTCGGAACATTATTAAATATATTAACTGATGTAAAATAAATAATTAAAAATAAATAAATATAAAATAAAAAATATAAATAAAAAATTTTAATATTAATATTTATTAATATTATTATCAATATAATTATGATTCATATATATTTACTAATATATTGCAGTATATATCTATATAAGAAGAGAAAAAATATTTTATATTGATCTTGTATGTATATTATCTAAGATCTTGTCCCCTTATTTATATATGTACCAAATTCACATTTTTAAATTTTATTAATTTAATCTATTTTGAGAATTTGAGCCTTCTTTTCATTGAGAAATTGAGCTGCTCATCTTAAAAAGTCAAATCATTAATGGATGTCTATTTAGGATTATGCCTCATTAAAATCTTACTAAAGAAAAGTCCAATAAAAAAATTTTAGTGAAGGAAAAATAGTACAATATCCTTTGTGATGAGAACTGTCTCGTTAAAATCCTTGTCAAGAAAAACCCAATAGGGAGAAAAACATGACCAAGGAAAAAGGAATACAGCCTCCCCCTCTTGTCGACATTATTTAAGATCTCAAAATTGGCATCCCAATCTGATGTACCAATCTTTCAAAGGAGGATTTTAGAAGTGACTTTGTAAATAAATTTCCTAGATTATCGCTTGAACGGATATGTTGGACATCAATTGTTCCTTGATTTTGAAGATCACGAGTAGAAGAATTTAGGAGAAATATGCTTCGTTCTATCACCTTTGATGTATCCACCTTTAAATTGAGCAATGCATGTTGTATTATCTTCAATCAGAACAGTTGGAGCTAGTTTTCTATTAGTCAGTCCACATGATGATATAATATATTATATTAAACTCTTGAGCCAAAAATACTCACGACTTGCTTCATGTATTGCTAGTATTTCAGCATGATTAGAGGATGTCGCCGCTATCGTCTGTTTTGTAGACCTCCATGATATATAACTGTATCACCTTATATAAATAGGTATCCTGTTTGAGATATTCCTTTGTGTAGATCAGACAAGTATCCTGCATATGCATAGGCAACTAATTGTGACTTGGATTCATTTGGATAAAATAATCCGTTATCAACTATTCTATGAAGATATCAAAAGATTTATTTGTTTCTATTTAAATGTCTTTTGGTTGGAGAGGAACTATACCTTACTAGTAAATTCACAGCAAATGATATACCAAGTTGTGTATTATTAGCAAGATACATTGGTACTCCAATGACACTGTAATATGGTACTTCAGGACCAAGGATATCTTCATTTTCTTCTTTAGGACGGAATTGATCATTTTTCACATCCAAAGATCTTACGATTATTGGGGTACTTGATGATGTGACTTATCCATATAAAATCTCTTTAAGATCTTTTTTGTGTATATTATTTGATAAATAAAAATCTCATTTTTTGTATGCTTGATCTGCAGGCTGAGACAAGATTTAGTCATTTCAAGATCTTTCATCTCAAACTCTTCTTTTAGAGCTTTTATAATTGTTGGAATCTCTTCAAGAGTTTCAATGATGTTTAAGTCATCAATATCTACAGCAATTATAATAAATCCCGATGCAGATTTTTTTATAAAAATACATGGACAAATATCATCATTCATGAATCCGTTATCGGCCAGATACTCAGTAAGATGATTATACCATATTCGTTCAGATTACTTTATACCATATAAAGATATTTGCACTTTGACTAGTATAACCCCTGCGAATATTTATTGGATGGTTTAGATATCTTTAGTCTTTCAAGAATTTTGATATAGATATCACGATCCAATGATCCATATAAATAAGCTGTCACCACATCTATTAGATGCATATGTAGTTTATGGTATGCGAATAAACTGATCAAATAACCCAATATTATTGCATCTACTATAGGAGAATATGTTTCTTCATAATATATACCGAGTTTTTGTGGAAAACCGTGTGTCACAGGTCGAGTTTTGTAGCATACAACTTCATTTTTCTCATTTCGTTTTCTCACCAATCCCCATTTGTATCCAACATGTTTTACATATTCTGGTATACAGACTACAAGTCCAAAGACATCACGTTTTGCAAGTGAGTCTAATACAGCCTTCATAGCTTCTTCCCATTTTGGCCAATCATTCTTTTGTCGATATTTTTCAACTGTTCTTGACTCAAGATCCTTACTTTCACGCATCATGTGTAATGCCACATTATAGGCAAATATTTCATTGACAATTGTTTTATTTCAATTCTATTTTTCTCCTATAAAGATATAATTTATCGAGATCTCATCATTTTCACAATTTTCAGAATTTTTAGGTACATGAATGTTTTCTGACATCAAAATTATAATTAGAATTTTGGACAACTGCAGGTGTCTTTACTATGTTTTTATCTTTTTCAACAGAAATAATATTTACCTCTTTATTTTCGAGAATTTTTGTCTTTGAAACTGACGGGTGGTGCGGAATTTATAGTCCACAAACTAACCGGCAAGTGCACCGGGTCGTACCAATTAGTACCTCAAGTGACTGAGGGTCGATCCCACGAGGATTGACGGACTAAGCAACAATGATTGTGTGATTTACTTAGTTAGACAAACAGAAAATGGTGTTTTGAGAATTCAATTGCATTAAACAGCAAATTCAGAGAATTAATAAAGCAAGTAGTAAACTGGTTGTGAAATATATGGAGAAAACAGTTAAGGTTTCAGAGATGTTTATTTTCTGGATTAACTTTTCTTACCAACTACTTTAATCATGCAAGATTCAATTCATGGCAAACTATATGTGACTAAACTCTAATTCCTTAGACCTTTTTAGTCTCCTCTGACCTTCATCAATCGCCAATTCCTTGGTCACTTGATTCCGATTAGAGGGTTAAGTTCAAAACTAGTTTATGTGTCATAGAAACCCTAATTATCCAAATATAAGAGGATTATATGTCACGTATCCCGTTAAGTCCAGATAATTAGTAATTTAGGAGAATTTGTTTTCAAGCTGTTGTTCAGGTAAATTGCTTTTCCAAGGTTTACAAGAACTCAATTAGAATAAGGGTCATACATCTGTTTCACCTAGATTCATAAGATGAAGAACGAAACAATTCTTGAAATTTAAATCAGTACATGAATTAAAATAGAAAAGTAATAGTATCAATCCATACACTAAACAGAGCTCCTAACCTTAACAGTGGAGGTTTAGTTGCCCATGGTTCAAAGAGAAAATAAAGATTCTAAAAAATTGTAAATTGCGGAATGAGGTATGAGAGAAGAGAGGAGCCCGAATGGCTGATTCTTTTCTCTTTTATATCTAATTCTAATTAATGTAAAATATATTTTCTAAAACTAAATAATATATCCTATTTGTAAATAATATAAAAGTTTTAATCAAAATAAATAAAATCTTCGTTGATGTCTTGATTTGGCGTGCGGACCATGATGTAGTAATGAACTGGCGCCTAACTTGGAAAATTCCAAGTTAGGCGCCACCCTTGCAGTGCCTCCAGGGAGTGCTTCACGTTTAACTGGCGTCTAACTTCACATTCATGGCGCCTAACTTCGCTGGTTTGGCCTTCCTGGCGCCAAACTTCGAAATCATGGCGCCTAACTTGGGAAATTCCAAGTTAGGCGCCACCTTGGCCGAACAAAATGAAGAAGAAAGGAATACTATTATATATCGTTGGAAAGCTCTAAAAGTTAGCTTTCCAATGCCACTAGAATCACATTAATTGAATCTCTATAGCTCAAGTTATGTCTGTTAGAGTACAGGAAGGTCAGGGTTGACAATATCATCCACTTTCTGCCTCTTCTTCTATAAAACTCCGTCAAATCCATCCGAATGCTACCTGAAATAAACAGAATTGTATACAACTCAAAGTAGCATTTGTAGTGGCTAATAAGCATTTAAATCTTGATTAAACTCACAAATTTGAATGCAAATTTACTAGGAAAATATAGGAAAGATGCTCACGCATCACAACACCAAACTTGAATTGTTGCTTGTCCTCAAGCAACCAAAACTAATATAGGCTTAGGATGTGAATTTGCATGAGAAGTGAGTGTTCAATTAAGCTCCTGTCTCTTCTTAAAGTGTGGTTTATACACTACAATCCTGAATAGTTTTAGCATCTCACTATACTTTGAACTAGAGAAATGTCACTGTCATTTGGAATTAGAGTCCGGATAATATTGTAACACCCTACCATACAGAGTCTTATGCTTAAGTCATAATCCAGAGATGGCAAGGTATTACGACCTCTAAAACAAAAATCTAGTACGTATAGTAGAGTGAATAAGGATTATAACTAGGAGCCTTTGTAGAAAAAAGGGTAAACAAAAATCGCAACTCGAAAGCGCAACACTCCGATCAATAACGCAACGAGCAAAGGATAAGTTAACGCGAGATTATATATATACAAAAGAGTGTCAAAAACGGGAATATCAAAACTCAAATCCGGATGCGAAGATAACCGGTCCGAGCATAGCAATATATATATACATATAATAAAATAAGGAAACCCCAAAGGAAACCCAAAGGGACACAAATACAGAACCCTATTCTCCAAAAATCTCCTATAAGAGGAGTCATCACAATTTGTATTATTTAGTGGAGATAAAAGTATCTAAACAAGATATATAAACCGAGACGGAGTCTCGAGAACAAAATATCTTCGCTAATCCAGAAGTCTCCAGCATGCCTCAGCGAGAAACCTCATGTCCTGCATCTGAAAACCACAAAATCCGCATGGGTGAGAACCAGAGGTCCCCAGCATGGTAACAGCTTCCACATATATAATACATAATAATAGAGGAAAGCCGAAGGCAATCCTAGAACTTCCTCCAGATAATATCAAAGCTTATAAACAAACTAAACCGTAAGTGGCAACTGACTAAAGATCCTTCAGTCTAACTAATACTTCCCTTTCCAATTCCTTCAGACCTCCCAACCACCAGCAGGAGTATAATATAGCAAACACAGTTATATCAGACAAGAGATTTACAAATAGGAACAGATAAGGCATTTAGACAATTAGCAAGTAATATGCAGTCAAATAGGCAATCTCAAACAATTCATATAGTATGCATATGATGAATGCCTGTCCCTAGTGGCTGATGATATTATCTGTCGATTATAGAGCCAATCCGACAAGTCCTGGTAGCTAACCATTGGACTGTCCGTCTGTCGCGCATCCCCAACTCGAGTTATACTCATCATAAACTTGATCATAATCATGATCCATATCTATCACCCTCACTGGTGAATATTTACGGGGGCGAGCTCATCCGGGCCTTTCACAGTGCCCGGCCACACTTACGACATAGGGTCAAAAGAGCTTCGAGTCTCAACCTGGAGCACGTGGTGGCTAGCCACTGCTTCCTCCCAGGGAAACCCTCATCTCCGATGGTGGAAGTGCAAACATTCACAATTCATTCAACAGCATATATGCATTTATACTTAGCCATAATCATGGCTTCGTTGTAACACGGTAATAATCTAGCCATCTGGCTCACGGTTAAATCTATAACCAGCCAATTCATTAACAATTACAGCCCTTCGGCCCATGGCACAACAAGCACTTCTACCGCCATCCTCCATATCTCACATAATCATCTTTGATCCTCATTGATCATTTATTTTTCCCTTGCTTCACTCGCAAGTTACCACATTTACTAGTCCCTTGCCTCATTTCTAGGCATATTATATGATTTAAGACATAAGTGGTGAGATCGGAGGCTTAGAAGTATGAAATTTGGCTTTTAAAACTCAAAGATCAACTTTGGGATGAAAACAGCGCCACGCGTACGTGCACTCCACGCGCACGCGTGGATGGCCACTGGTGCACGAATTGTGAATCACACTTTTCCCAACTCGTACCACTAACCAGCAAGTGCACTGGGTCGTCCAAGTAATACCTTACGTGAGTAAGGGTCGAATCCCACGGAGATTGTTGGTTTGAAGCAATCTATGGTTATCTTGTAAATCTTAGTCAGGAAGTCAAATATGTTTATCAGTTGAATTGCAAATAATCAAGAGAGCATAAATTAAAGGTTACTTGTTATGCAGTAATGGAGAATATGTTGGAGTTTTGGAGATGCTTTGTCTTCTGAATCTCTGATTTCCTCTGTCTTCTAATTCACGCACGCACGTCCTCCTATGGCAAGCTGTATGTAGGGGATCACCGTCGTCAATGGCTACATCCCATCCTTTCAGTGAAGAATATGCTCACATGCTCTGTTACAGCACGGCTAATCATCTGTCGGTTCTCGATCATACTGGAATAGGATTCTTCATCCTTTTGCGTCTGTCACTAACGCCCAGCACTCGCGAGTTTGAAGCTCGTCACAGTCATTCGATCATTGAATCCTACTCAGAATACCACAGACAAGGTTTAGACTTTCCGGATTCTCATGAATGCCGCCATCAGTTCTAGCTTATACCACGGAGATTCTGATTAAGGAATCTAAGAGACACTCATTCAATCGGATATAGAATGGAGGTGGTTGTCAGGCACACGTTCATGGTTTGAGGAAGGTGATGAATGTCACGGATCATCACCTTCATCACAGTTAAGCGCGAATGAACATCTTAGATAGGAACAAGCGTGTTTGAATGGAAAACAGAAATACTTGCATTACTTCATCGAAACACAGCAGAGCTCCTCACCCCCAACAATGGAGTTTAGAGACTCATGCCATCAAAGAGTACAAAGTTTAGATCTGAAATGTCATAAGATGCAAAACAAGTCTCTAAAAGTTGTTTAAATACTAAACTAGTAGCCTAGGTTTACAAAAAATGAGTAAACTATGATGGATGATGCAGAGATCCACTTCTGGGGCCCACTTGGTGTGTGCTGGGGCTGAGATTTAAGCAATTCACGTGCAGAGGCCATTTGTAGAGTTGAACGCCAGTTTTTGTGCCAGTTTGGGCGTTCAACTCCAGCTTTTGATCCTTTTCTGGTGCTGGACGCCAGAATTGGGCAGAGAACTGGCGTTGAACGCCAGTTTACGTCGTCTATCCTTGTGCAAAGTATGGACTATTATATATTGCTGGAAAGCCATAGATGTCTACTTTCCAACGCAATTGAAAGCATGCCATTTCGAGTTCTATAGCTCCAAAAAATCCATTTTGAGTGCAGGGAGGTCAGAATCCAACAGCATCAGCAGTCCTTTTTCAGCCTGAATCAGATTTTTGCTCAGCTCCTTCAATTTCAGCCAGAAAAATACCTGAAATTATAGAAAAACACACAACTCATAGTAAAGTCCAGAAATATGAATTTTTCCTAAAAACTAATTAAAATAGACTAAAAACTAACTAGAACATTCTCAAAACTACATGAAATTAACCCCAAAAAGCATATAAAATATCCGCTCATCACAACACCAAACTTAAACTGTTGCTTGTCCTCAAGCAACTAGACAAATAAAATAGAAGACTAATAGGTTGAGAAGCAATAATATCTCAGAGTTTTTGAGTGAAGCTCAGATTCTAATTAGATGAGCGGGACTAGTAGCTTTTTGCTTCTGAACAGTTTTGGCATCTCACTTTATCCATTGAAGCTCAGAGTGATTGGCATCTATAGGAACTTAGAATTCAGATAGTGTTATTGATTCTCCTATTTCAGTGTGATGATTCTTGAACACAGCTATTTTATGAGTCTTGGCCGTGGCCCTAAGCACTTTGTTTTCCAGTATTACCACCGGATACATAAATGCCACAGATACATAATTGGGTGAACCTTTTAGATTGTGACTCAGCTTTGCTAAAGTCCCTAATTAGAGGTGTCCAGAGTTCTTAAGCACACTCTCCTTTTTGCCTTGGACCTTGACTTTAACCGCTCAGTCTCAAGTTTTCACTTGACACCTTCACGCCACAAGCACATGGTTAGGGACAGCTTGGTTTAGCCGCTTAGACCAGGATTTTATTCCTTTAGGCCCTCCTATCCACTGATGCTCAAAGCCTTGGGATCCTTTTTATTTGCCCTTGCCTTTTGGTTTTAAGGGTTATTGGCTTTTTGCTCTTGCCTCTTGGTTTTAAGAGCTTTTGGCTTTTTCTGCTTGCTTTTTCTTTTTCTTTCTATATGTTTTTTTTTTTTGAATGCAAGCTTTGTTCTTTGCTGCTTTTTCTTGCTTCAAGAATCATTTTTATGATTTTTCAGATTATCAATAACATGTCTCATGTTCATCATTCTTTCAAGAGCTAACATATTTAACAATCTTAAGCAACAAATTCAAAAGACATATGCACTGTTCAAGCATTCATTCAGAAGACAGAAAGCATTGCCACCACATTTAACTAATTAGAATTTCTCTTATTAAAACTCGAAATTTTATTGCCTCTTATTCAAAAGATCTACTACTTTATTCATGTTTGCTGATGATGAGAAAAATAAACTATAGCTTAATTGGAGATAAAATCAAAATAGATACTAATTACTACTATATGACTCCTAAGGTAAACTTCTATAAGGACACTGTCACAGAGTTAAGGCAGAAATTGGAAATTAACAACCTTTATTCTGGGGGAACGGGGGTTCCTCTGATCCTTGGGGTGCTTGGTCCTGCAAGAGAAGACTTTTGGCGCTTCAATTCCCTTAAGTCACGCCCTTGCTCCTCTTGTTCTTTAAACATATAGGTCAGCATTTGACTGTGTTCCTTCTGTTCTTTTATTATTTGCTCCATAGCTTCCCGTATCTTGGTAACAGACGTCTCAAGATACTCCAAGTATTCAGATTGAGGGATCTCTGGGAGGAATTCCTGTGCTCTCTTCTTGATGGGATCATCCTGTGCTTGTTGTTTTTCCATTGATGCTTTGGTGATTGGCTTCTCAACTGAGATATACTCAGTTATTCCCATCCTTACTCCAGCGTCCTTGCAGAGCAGAGAAATCACGTTTGGATAAGCCAACCTGGCCTCTTTAGAATTTTTGTTAGCAATTTTGTAGAGTTCAGCTGAAATCAGCTGATGAACCTCCACTTCCTTTCCCATCATGATGCAATGGATCATCACTGCTCTTTTAACTGTGACTTCAGAACGGTTGCTAGTAGGCAACAGAGAATGCCCAATGAAATCTAGCCATCCTCTGGTGACTGGTTTGAGATCCTCTCTCTTGAGTTGATTTGGGACACCCTTTGTGTTGGTGGTCCACCTGGCTCCAGGGATACATATGTCCTCTAGAATCTTATCCAGGCCCTTGTCTGCTCTCATCATCCTCCTGTTGAAGGAATCTGGATCATCCTTCAGCTGAGGTAGTTTTAAGATCTCCCTGATCCTGTCGGGGTGGGTATGAACAATCTTTCCTCTGACCACGGTCCGATAGTCATAGAGAGCAGTCCCAGATAGTTTCTGCTTGTCAGTTTGCCACATATTAGCATAGAACTCCTGGACCATGTTCCTTCCCACTTTCGTTTCAGGATTAGCTAGGACTTCCCAGCTCCTGATTCGAATTTGCTCCTGGATCTCCGGGTATTCATCTTCTTTCAGATCGAATCTAACTTCCGGGATCACTGATCTTAGACCCATTATTTTGTTATAATGGTCCGAATGTTCTTTAGATAAGAACTTCCCTTGATTCCAAAGTGGTTTTGGAACGCTCTCTTTCTTGCCTCTTGGAATGGGTTGTTTTCCTTTGGGGGCCATGATCTTAGTGATCGCGGATAAATACACCAAACATAGAGGTTTGCTTGTCCTCAAGCAAAAGAAAAGAAAGGAGAGGGATAGAAGGAGAGCTAGGTGCAATTGTTGATGGGAGAGGAGGGAGGCCGAACTCAAATTTATAAGGGGGGAAGGGTGGGTTTTCGAAAAACAGAGATAAAGATATGATACAAAGATTTATTTGGAAAAGATAAGATAGAAGATATGATAAGAGAAGATATAGTTTAAAATTGAGAGGATATGAAAGATTTTTGAGAAAGATAGATTTAATTTTTGAAAAAGATAAAGTGGAGGTTTTGAAAAAGATATTGATGAGTTGAAAAAGATAGATTTGTAAAAAATTTTGAAAAGAGTTGGATTGAATTTGCAAAGATGCCTGGTGCATATGGATTAAAATACATTTGATATTTTTAGTGGTAGGGTTTTTAGAAATTATGGAATTTAGAAATCAGGGTTCTTAACATGTTTATGTAAGAAATCATGAATTGAAGTAGGAAAATCAAGGTTGGAATGAAAAATTTTGAATAAAAATGAGTTTTGTCTCCTCCCTGCCATCCTGGCGTTTGAACGCCCAAACACTGCCTGTTTTGGGCATTCAGCGCCCAATTGCTGTTCTCCTGGGCGTTCAACGCCCAGCTGCTGCCATTACTGGCGTTCAACGCCCAGTGGGTGCCCATTTCTGGCGTTGAACTCCCAGATTGCTACCATTACTGGCGTTCAACGCCCAGTGGATGCCCATTTTGGGCGTTGAACGCCCAAAATACACTTTTACTGGCGTGTTCTTGCCAGTGAGCTCTTTCTCTCTGTTTTGTGTGCCGAGGTCTTCTGTAAATGATTCCTCACCTTAGTGTCAGTGAACTTTATATAAACAAATAAAAATAAAAATAAAAATAGGGCAAAATGCTTAGAGGATTGTTGCCCCATGGCTGGGTTGCCTCCCAGCAAGCGCTTCTTTATTGTCTTTAGCTGGACCTTGCTGAGCTTTTAATCTAGCTTTAGCCTTGAGCATTCTTGCTCAATGTTGCCTTCAAGAGAATGCTTGATTCTCTGTCCATTGACAATGAACTTCTTATCAGAATCAATATCTTGAAGCTCCACATAACCATATGGTGATACACTTGTAATCACGTATGGTCCCCTCCACCGGGATTTCAGTTTCCCGGGGAATAGCCTGAGTTTAGAGTTGAACAACAGAACCTTCTGTCCTGGTTCAAAGATTCTAGATGACAGCTTTCTGTCATGCCACTTTTTTTATTTTTCTTTATAAAGCTTGGCATTCTCGAAAGCTGTGAATCTGAATTCCTCTAGCTCATTTAGCTGGAGCAATCGTTTTTCTCCTGCTAGTTTGGCATCAAAGTTTAGGAATCTGGTTGCCCAGTAGGCCTTATGTTCCAGTTCCACGGGCAGGTGACATGCCTTACCATACACGAGTTGGTATGGAGAGGTCCCTATAGGGGTCTTGAATGCTGTCCTGTAAGCCCACAGAGCATCATCCAAGCTCCGTGCCCAATCCTTTCTACGGGTATTTACTGTCCGTTCCAGGATTCTCTTTAATTCTCTATTAGAGACTTCAGCTTGCCCATTGGTTTGTGGATGATATGGAGTGGCCACCTTGTGGCGAATTCCATACCGAACCATGGCAGAGTAAAGCTGTTTATTGCAGAAGTGAGTGCCCCCATCACTGATTAGTACTCTAGGGACACCAAACCTGCTAAAGATATATTTCTGGAGGAACTTCAGCACTGTTTTAGTATCATTGGTGGGTGTGGCAATAGCCTCAACCCATTTTGATACATAGTCAACTGCCACCAGAATATAAGTGTTTGAGTATGATGGTGGGAAAGGTCCCATGAAGTCAATTCCCCATACGTCAAACAACTCAATTTCCAAGATTCCTTGTTGAGGCATGGCGTAACCATGAGGCAGATTACCAGCTCTTTGGCAACTGTCATAGTTACGTACAAACTCTCGGGAATCTTTATAGAGTGTGGGCCAATAGAAGCCACATTGGAGGACCTTGGTGGCTGTTCGCTCACCTCCGAAATGGCCTCCATATTGAGATCCATGGCAATGCCATAGGATCCTCTGTGCCTCTTCTCTAGGCACACACCTACGGATTATTCCGTCTGCACATCTCTTAAAGAGATAAGGTTCATCCCACAAGTAATACTTTGCATCAGTAATTAATTTCTTCTTTTGTATCCTGTTGTACTCCTTGGGTATGAACCTTGCAGCTTTATAGTTTGCAATATCGGCAAACCATGGTGCTTCCTGAATGGCAAATAAATGCTCATCAGGAAACGTCTCAGAGATCTCAAGAAAGGGGAGGGACGTCCCTTCCACTGGCTCTATCCGGGACAGATGATCAGCCACTTGGTTCTCTGTCCCTTTTCTGTCTCTTATTTCTATATCAAACTCTTGCAGAAGCAATACCCATCAGATGAGCCTGGGTTTTGAATCCTGCTTTGTGAGTAGATATTTAAGAGCAGCATGGTCAGTATACACAATCACTTTTGATCCTACTAAGTATGATCTGAACTTGTCAATGGCGTAAACCACTGCAAGTAATTCTTTTTCTGTGGTTGTGTAATTTTTCTGGGCATCATTTAGAACGCGACTGGCATAATAAATGACATGCAGAAGCTTGTCATGCCTCTGTCCCAATACTGCACCAATGGCATGATCACTGGCATCACACATTAGCTCAAATGGTAACGTCCAGTCTGGTGCAGAAATGACTGGTGCTGTGACCAGCTTAGCTTTCAACGTTTCAAACGCCTGCAGGCACTCTGTGTCAAACACAAATGGCGTGTCAGCAGCTAGCAGATTGCTTAGAGGTTTTGCGATTTTTGAAAAATCCTTTATAAACCTCCTATAGAATCCTGCATGCCCCAGAAAGCTTCTGATTGCCTTAACATTGGCAGGTGGTGGTAATTTTTTAATTACCTCTATTTTTGCTTGATCCACCTCTATTCCCTTGTTTGAGATTTTATGCCCAAGGACAATTCCTTCAGTCACCATGAAGTGACACTTTTCCCAGTTTAAAACTAGGTTGGTCTCTTGGCATCTTTTCAGAACAAGTTTCAGGTGATCAAGACAGGAGCTGAATGAGTCTCCATATACTGAGAAGTCATCCATAAAGACTTTCAGAAAATTTTCCACCATATCAGAGAAAATAGAGAGCATGCATCTCTGGAAGGTTGCAGGTGCATTACATAGCCCAAATGGCATCCTTCTATAAGCAAACACTCCGGATGGACATGTGAATGCTGTTTTCTCTTGATCCTGGGGATCTACTGCAATCTAGTTATAGCCTGAGTAGCCATCCAAAAAGCAGTAATAATCATGACCTGCTAGTCTTTCTAGCATCTGGTCTATGAATGGTAAAGGAAAATGATCCTTTCTGGTGGCTGTATTGAGCCTTCTATAGTCAATACACATGCGCCACCCTGTAACTGTTCTTGTAGGAACTAGTTCATTTTTTTCATTATGAATCACTGTCATGCCTTCCTTTTTTGGGACGACTTGGACATGGCTCACCCAGGGGCTATCAGAAATAGGATAAATAATCCTAGCCTCTAGTAGTTTGGTGACCTCTTTCTGCACTACTTCTTTCATGGCTGGATTTAGCCGCCTCTGTGGTTGAACCACTGGTTTGGCATTATCCTCCAATAAGATTTTGTGCATGCATCTAGCTGGGCTTATGCCCTTAAGGTCACCTATGGACCACCCAAGAGCTGTCTTGTGTGTCCTTAGCACCTGAATAAGTGCCTCCTCTTCCTGTGAATTTAAAGCAGAGCTTATGATCACTGGAAAAGTGTCACCTTCTCCTAGAAACGCATATTTCAAGGATGGTGGTAATGGCTTGAGCTCGGGTTTAGGAGGTTTTTCCTCTTCCAGAAGAAATTTCAGAGGCTCTTTCATGTCCTCTGAGTCCTCCAAATCAAGCTGAACATCTTTAAAGATATTTTTCAACTCTGATTCGAGACTCTCAGCCATGTTGATCTCTTCTACCAAGGAGTCAATAAGATCAACTTTCATGCAGTCTGTTGATGTGTCTGGATGCTGCATGGCTTTGACAGCGTTCAACTTGAACTCATCATCATTGACTCTCAGGGTTATTTCCCCTTGTTGGACGTCAATAAGGGATCGTCCAGTTGCTAGGAAGGGTCTTCCTAGAATGAGAGTAGCACTCTTGTGCTCCTCCATTTCCAGCACAACAAAGTCAGTGGGAAAGGCGAATGGCCCAACTCTGACAATCATGTCTTCAATCACGCCTGATGGGTATTTAGTAGAACCATCAGCAAGTTGGAGACATATCCAGGTTGGTTTAACTTCTTCAGTTAAGCCAAGCTTTCTGATAGTGGATGCAGGTATTAGGTTGATGCTTGCCCCAAGATCGCATAAAGCTGTCTTGGTGCAATTACCTTCTAATATGCATGGTATCAAAAAACTCCCAGGGTCTTTAAGCTTTTCAGGAAAGCTTTTCAGAATGATTGCACTGCATTCTTCAGTGAGGAGAACTCTTTCTGTTTCTCTCCAATCCTTCTTATGACTCAAGATCTCTTTCATGAACTTGGCATAAGAAGGTATTTGCTCAAGTGCTTCTGCAAATGGAATCTTTATTTCAAGAGTCCTGAGATAATCTGCAAAGCGAGCAAATTGCTTATCCTGCTCCTCTTTCCGGAGTTTTTGAGGATAAGGTATCTTGGCTTTATATTCTTCAACCTTAGTTGCTGCAGGTTTATTGCCTACAGAAATGGTTGAAGAAGCCTTTTTAGAGGGGTTGTTATCAGCATTTGTGTGTGTCTGATCCCTCACTGGCGATTGAGTGCCAGAGTTAGAAGCTGGAGTGAAACTGGACGCCAGCTCTTTGTCTGCTCCTGGCGTCTAAACGCCAGAACTGTGCCCAGTTTGGGCGTTCAGCGCCAGATCTTGCCCATTTTGGGCGTTCAACGCCAGATCCTTGCCCATTTCTGGCGTTGAACGCCAGTCCTGCCTTGTTTCTGGCGTTGAACGCCAGTCCTGAGCATGGTCTGGGCGTTCAGCGCCAGCCTTCCACCAATTTTCTGGCGTTTTAGTTCCAGAATTACTTTTCCCTGGGCTCTTACTGTCCTCAGGTGAATTTTGGGTGGTTTGCTCATTTCTTAGCTTTTTGCTGCCTTGAGGTGGGGTATTTAATGTTTTCCCACTTCTTAGTTGAACTGCTTGGCATTCTTCTGCTATTTGCCTTGACAGCTGCTGTTTTGTTTGCTTAAACTGTTCATCTATATGTATATTAGCCATCCTTGTCTCTTGTAACCTTTCTTTGAATTCGGCTAACTGCTTTGTTAGAAAGTCCAATTGCTGATTGAATTCAGCAGCTTGTTTTACAGGACTGAGTTCAGCAGTTGCTATCTTAACCTCTTCTTTCATGGGAGAGTCATTGCTTAGGTACAGATGCTGATTCCTGGCAACTGTATCAATGATCTCTTGAGCCTCTTCAATTGTCTTTCTCATGTGGATAGATCCACCAGCTGAGTAATCAAGAGACATCTGAGCTCCTTCTGCAAGCCCATAATAGAAGATGTCTAACTGAACCCACTCTAAAAATATTTCAGAGGGGCATTTTCGTAGCATCTCTCTGTATCTTTCCCAGGCATCATAAAGAGATTCATCATCTCCTTGTTTAAAGCCTTGGATGTCCAGCCTTAGCTGTGTCATCCGTTTTGGGGGAAAGTACTGATTCAGGAATTTTTCTGTCAGCTGTTTCCATGTCTTTATACTGGCCTTAGGTTGGTTATTCAACCACCTCTTAGCTTGATCTTTTACAGCAAATGGAAACAGTAATAGTCTGTAGACATCCTGATCTATTTCTTTATCATGTACTGTGTCAGCAATCTGTAGAAACTGTGCCAGAAACTCTGTAGGTTCTTCCTGTGGAAGACCGGAATACTGGCAACTTTGCTGCACCATGATAATGAGCTAAGGATTCAACTCAAAGCTACTGACTCCAATGGAGGGTATACAGATACTACTCCCATATGAAGCAGTAGAGGGGTTAGAATATGACCCCAGAGTCCTCCTGGACTGTTCATTTCCCCTTAGGTCCATGATGGAGAAAGGGAGATGATGTAAAATAGAAAAAATATTTTTATTTATTTATTTATATATTTATTTCGAAAATGAAATAAATTAAAATAAATAAAAATTGAGTGAAGATTTTCGAAAAACTGAGGAGAGAGAAAGTGGTTAGGAAGTTTTGAAAAGGATATGATGATTTTGAAAAAAATTTTAAATTTTGAAATAAAAATCTGAATTTTTAAAAATATATTTCGAAAAATTGTTTTTAAAATAAAGAGAAAAGATATTTTTGATTTTTAAGAGGAAAGAGAAAAATAATAAGATAGCACAAGATTTAAAATTTTTAGATCTAATGCTCCTTATTTTCGAAAATTTTGGAGGGAAAACACCAAGGAACACCAAACTTAAAAATTTTAAGATCAAGACACAAGAAAAACTCAAGAACACTTTGAAGACTCACAAGAACACAAGAACATGAAGGACGAACACCAAACTTAAAATTTTTTAGAAAACCAAAATAAATTCTCGAAAATTTTAAGAAAAATTAACAAGAAAACACCAAACTTAAAGTTTGGCACAAAATTTAGTAGAAAAATTATTTATATTTTTTTTTGAAAAAGGTTTTAAAAAGAAAATAAGGATTCTAAAATTTTAACACGACAATAATAAGAGACTCTAAACAAAAAAAAGGACAAATTTTTCCTAATCTAAGCAACAAAATAAACCGTTAGTTGTCCAAACACGAACAATCCCCGGCAACGGCGCCAAAAACTTGGTGCACGAATTGTGAATCACACTTTTCCCAACTCGTACCACTAACCAGCAAGTGCACTGGGTCGTCCAAGTAATACCTTACGTGAGTAAGGGTCGAATCCCACGGAGATTGTTGGTTTGAAGCAATCTATGGTTATCTTGTAAATCTTAGTCAGGAAGTCAAATATGTTTATCAGTTGAATTGCGAATAACCAAGAGAGCATAAATTAAAGGTTACTTGTTATGCAGTAATGGAGAATATGTTGGAGTTTTGGAGATGCTTTGTCTTCTGAATCTCTGCTTTCCTCTGTCTTCTAATTCACACACACACGTCCTCCTATGGCAAGCTGTATGTAGGGGATCACCGTCGTCAATGGCTACATCCCATCCTCTCAGTGAAGAATATGCTCACATGCTCTGTCACAGCACGGCTAATCATCTGTCGGTTCTCGATCATACTGGAATAGGATTCTTCATCCTTTTGCGTCTGTCACTAACGCCCAGCACTCGCGAGTTTGAAGCTAGTCACAGTCATTCGATCATTGAATCCTACTCGGAATACCACAGACAAGGTTTAGACTTTCCGGATTCTCATGAATGCCGCCATCAGGTCTAGCTTATACCACGGAGATTCTGATTAAGGAATCTAAGAGACACTCATTCAATCAGATATAGAATGGAGGTGGTTGTCAGGCACACGTTCATGGTTTGAGGAAGGTGATGAATGTCACGGATCATCACCTTCATCACAGTTAAGCGCGAATGAACATCTTAGATAGGAACAAGCGTGTTTGAATGGAAAACAGAAATACTTGCATTACTTCATCGAAACACAGCAGAGCTCCTCACCCCCAACAATGGAGTTTAGAGACTCATGCCGTCAAAGAGTACAAAGTTCAGATCTAAAATGTCATGAGATGCAAAACAAGTCTCTAAAAGTTGTTTAAATACTAAACTAGTAGCCTAGGTTTACAAAAAATGAGTAAACTATGATGGATGATGCAGAGATCCACTTCTGGGGCCCACTTGGTGTGTGCTGGGGCTGAGATTTAAGCAATTCACGTGCAGAGGCCATTTGTGGAGTTGAACGCTAGTTTTTGTGCCAGTTTGGGCGTTCAACTCCAGCTTTTGATCCTTTTCTAGTGCTAGACGCCAGAATTGGGCAGAGAACTGGCATTGAACGCCAGTTTACGTCATCTATCCTTGTGCAAAGTATGGACTATTATATATTGCTGGAAAGCCCTGGATGTCTACTTTCCAACGCAATTCGAAACATGCCATTTAGAGTTCTTTAGCTCCAGAAAATCCACTTTGAGTGCAGGGAGGTTAGAATCCAACAGCATCAGCAGTCCTTTTTCAGCCTGAATCAGATTTTTGCTCAGCTCCTTCAATTTCAGCCAGAAAAATACTTGAAATTACAGAAAAACACACAACTCATAGTAAAGTCCAGAAATATAAATTTTTCCTAAAAACTAATGAAAATAGACTAAAAACTAACTAGAACATTCTCAAAACTACATGAAATTAACCCCAAAAAGCGTATAAAATATCCGCTCATCAGCCACAAAATCTCATCGACGCGCAAGCGTCATACGCGCGGACGCGCGGGTTGAAAAATAGCCAAACAACGCGTGAGCGTCAACCACGCGTACGCGTGGGTGCTCTTGCGCCCCAGGCACAAAACTGGCACAACTCTGGCACAACTCTCGGGAAAATAGCTGGGCATTTGGTGCAGCGCATCGACGCGCCCGCGCACACCACATGCACGCGTGGATGGTGCTTTCTTGAAGAACGACGCGCACGCGCCAAGTGCGCCTACGCGCGGAGGGTCATTCCGCTAAAAAATTTTCTAAGTTAAAAGCTGCAGAATTTACAAATTCAACCACCAATCTTCCGACAGACATAACTTTCTCATTTTAAATCGTTTTTCACCCGTTCTTCAAACGGCATGGACATCCCGGGTCCAATTTCATTTCTAAATAGATTTGGCACAAATCAGAGATCCGTAGTCCAAGTTATGTCCCGTCAAAGTATGCCCAAAAACCATGTTTTCATATAAAACCATAAAGTGCCATTTTCAAAACAAGCCACTTTCAACTCTTTTCAAAATCAATCAAAACATGCCAATTTCATCCCTTTTCTTTGAAATCAATCAAAATTTACCAAAATCAACATCAAGCCATCCTCAACTCACACATTGACATTTTACCAAATTTCCCAAAATCACCATCCAACCCTTTTAACACTTCTCAATCAAATGGCTAAAGGACAAACACAATATCATGTCATACATCCTCCCTCATCCCAATTTCCAATAATACCATTTCCAATCAACCATCATTATACATAATCAACATCATACTCATCATCAACATGCTACCACCCACCAATTCAACCTTAATCATTCATCAAGCATATATCACAACATGCATTTTCTCATATATCACAAAATCAATGCATCAATATTCATAATCACATATATGATCACATCATATATCTCAACCATTTAACAACATCAACCATTCAATGCCTATCTTAGGGCCTCTAGCCTAAGTATTTCCTACCACATTACATATTAGATACGAGAAACCGAGACCATACCTTAGCCGATTTTCCAAGCTCAACCGGAGTACTTCCAAACCACTTGTCCACAAGTTCTCAAGGTCTCAGCACCTCCAAGAACAGATTTTATCACACAAAACCCTCTCCCAAGCTTTCCAAAATCACCAATCAAGCTCCAATATTCACATATACACAACCTAAGCCACAATCATCATACCCATACACAACATCTCAATACCCAACATCATAGAACAACAAATTACACTAGGGTTGAGAATCTTACCACACCCAAGGTCCAAGGAGACAAGATTAACCTTCTCCTTCAAGAGAGTTGGGTCCTATAACATCAAAGAGCCCAAAATCTCAACATTTCATCCATGAAACTCGAAAACAAGGGCTGGAATTTCGAAGATCAAAACGTGTCTTACCTTAAGATTGATTGTATGGCTTTTGTAGGGCTCTCCGCAGTGAACGCGTGGCCGCAAACGGTGCAGCGATCGGAGCTCTAGATCAAAAGTTATGGTGGTTTGAAGATCAACCAAGGGAGAGAACTTGAGAGAGTGTTCTTCCCCCCTCCAAATCAATTTCAGCGTGTGTTTGTGTGTTGTGAGGAGAGAGAGTGCTGAAAACTAGGGCTTTGGTTTAGTTTAGTTGGGCCAAGGGCCCACTTTGGGTTCGGTTGGTCCGGTTTAGTCCGTTCGGTCTAATCTTGGTCCGATTTCTATAAAATTGGTACCAAAATTCTCATCTCACTCTCTTCTATCATATTTAGCCATAAAAATAACATTTTTGGCTTTCTAGAATAAATTCTCATTTATGGGTTAATTAGCCGTTAATTAACCGGGTCTTACATCCTACCCACCTAATTGGGAATTTTGCCCACAAAATTCGAATCCAATTACCTGTGAATAAGTGCGGATAATCCGTTCACATCTCCGACTTAAGTTCCCAGGTGTGTTCCTCAACACCGCCTCGACTCCAAGCCATTTTGACTAATGAAACCTCTTTTCCACACAACCGTTTGATACTAGTATCGTCAATTCTAATTGGAGCCGCTGGAAGCGTCAAATCTTCTCTTAACTGAACCGACTCAGGTTCTAATACATGGCTAGCATCAGGAGTGTACTTCCAAAGCTGTGACACGTGAAACACATCGTGCAGGTTTGAAAGATGAGGTGGTAGAGCCATCCGATACGCTACCGGTCCAATCCTCTCCAGGATCTGAAATGGACCAATGTATCGAGGATTCAACTTCTTCGCTTTAATCGCCCTACCTACTCCTGTGGTTGGAGTAACCTTCAGGAAAACATGATCTCCTTCTTCAAATTCCAAGGGCTTCCGCCTCTGATCGGCGTAACTCTTCTGGCGACTCTGCGCCGTAAGCATCCTATCTCGGATTTTCTTGACTTGTTCAGTGGTCTCAGCTATCATCTCCGGCCCCAACAAGCCTTTCTCTCCAGCTTCATACCAACATAGAGGAGATTGACATTTCCTCCCATACAATGCCTCATACGGAGCCATTCCGATGCTCGCATGGTAACTATTATTGTATGCAAACTCCACTAACGGCATATACCGATCCCAACTCGCCGGTTGATCCAAAACACAAGCTCTCAACATATCCTCTAGTGTTTGGATCATCCTCTCGGATTGACCATCTGTTTGAGAATGGTACGCTATACTCAAGCTTAATCGGGTTCCAAAAGCTTTCTGAAATGCACTCCAGAACCTCGAAGTGAAACGAGGATCTCTATTAGAGATTATAGTAGCAGGTACACCATGGAGTCTCACAATCTCCTTTATGTATAACCGAGCTAGCTCCTCAAGGGGGTAAGTCATCCGAATGGGCAAAAAGTGAGCTGACTTCGTCAGTCGGTCCACAATCACCCAGATAGCATCAAAACCAGTCCTAGTCCTTGGCAATCCCGACACAAAGTCCATTGCAATACTTTCCCACTTCCATCGCGGAACCTCTAAAGGTTGCAACATCCCAAAAGGTCTTTGATGTTCAATCTTTACCTTTTGGCAAGTTAAGCACTTTGAAACATATTCCGCCACATCATTCTTCATACCTGGCCACCAAAACATCGCCTTTAAATCATGGTACATCTTAGTACTTCCTGGGTGAATGGAGAATCCGCTTTTGTGTGCCTCCTTTAAGATATCTTGCTTCAAAGTGCCAACATCCGGCACAATGATCCTACCCTTCAATCTCCATAACCCATCTTTTTCTTCCAACACTCTCCACTGTTTTCCTTGCTCGATAGCCAGTAACACCTTCCATAACGCTTCATCATTTTCATGAGCCTTTAGGAGCTCGGACTTAAAATCACTCGAGATTTCTAATCGGCTCAAACACAAGGTTCCAGATACTTCTCGAGCACCAATTTTTAGACTCTCGAATCCCTTGAGTAACTTCTCCTCTTGAAGCATCATCCAAGCCGCATATAACGACTTCTGACTTAACGCATCCGCCACTACATTTGTCTTTCCCGGATGGTAATTCAACTCAAAGTCGTAGTCCTTCAATAATTCCATCTACCTCCTTTGCCTCATATTAAGCTCTTTCTGATCAAAGAGATATTTCAAGCTCTTGTGATTGGAGAAGACTTGGAATTTAACCCCATAGAGATAATGCCTCCACACCTTCAAGGCAAACACGATCGTAGCGAGTTCTAAATCGTGCGTAGGGTAACTAACTTCATGAGGTCTCAACTGTTGTGAGGCATACGCCACCACTTTATGATGCTGCATCAGCATGCATCCTAGACCCTTTAGTGAGGCATCACAGTACACCTCAAATGGTTCGTTCGGCTCAGGTAACACCAATACAGGTGCAGTGGTCAACTTTTTCTTCAATACCTGAAAGCTTTCCTCACACTCAGGAGTCCAAACAAACGGAGTGTCTTTGCGGGTTAATTTTGTCAACGGCAAGGCTAATTGCGAAAAGCCTTTGATGAACCTTCGGTAATAGCCAGCTAAGCCCAGAAAACTCCTTATCTCAGTTACTGTGGTTGGTTGCCTCCAATCCATCACAGCTTCCACCTTAGTTGGATCTACCGCTATTCCCTTCTTACTCACCACGTGACCCAAAAACTTTACCTCATCCTTCCAAAACTCACACTTAGATAGTTTCGCATAGAGTTTTTTCTCCTTTAGAATTTGCAACACGGTCCTCAAGTGTCCGCATGCTCTTCTTCAGTCTTGGAGTAAATTAGTATGTCGTCAATGAAGACAACAACGAATTTATCCAGAAACGGACGGAACACTCTATTCATGTAATCCATGAATACCGCAGGAGCGTTCGTCAACCCAAAGGACATTACAGTGTACTCGTAATGACCATAACGAGTCCTGAAAGCGGTATTAGGGATATCCTCACCCCTCACCCTTATCTGGTGATAACCGGATCGCAAATCGATCTTGGAGAAAACCCCAGCTCCTTGTAACTGATCCATGAGATCATCAATTCTCGGCAATGGGTACTTATTCTTTATGGTGACCTTGTTCAGCTGCCTATAATCCACACAGAGTCGCATACTTCCATCTTTCTTCTTTACCAGTAACACTGGAGCACCCCACGGGGAAACACTTGGTCGGATAAAGTTCTTACCCAACAATTCCTCTAATTGAGACTTTAGCTCGGCCATCTCTAACTGTGACATTCTATAAGGAGCACTTGAGATTGGTCCCACCCCAGGCACCAATTCAATAGCAAACTCGACCTCTCGGTTAGGTGAAAATTCCTCAATATCATCGAAAAACACTTCCAGAAACTCACACACTACCAGAATCTGATCCAACCTTTGGTCATCACCCGAAACACCCGCGGTTAACAATAGGATACCCTGACATTCGATTTCGGAACAGTTCACCATCATCGAATCCAAGTAATAATTATTCACTACAACCGGCCCTTCTGTATCTTCCGGCATAAAGTACACCGACTTTGTAGAACACTCAAGCAGGACATGGTTCTCAGATAATCAGTCCAATCCCAAGATAAGATCAAGACCGATTATCGGTAAGCAGATTAAATTATGGACAAAATCACGCTGCTTGAACCTAAACAAAACTTTCGGGCATCCTAACCTAGTTACCATGGCTTCATGGATAGCATTATATACTTTTAGGTCATAACCTAAGGTTACGATCTTCAATCCTAACTCATGGGCTTTCTCAAATGTAATGAATGAATGCGATGCTCCCGAATCAAATAAAGCATTTAAAGTTTGACCAGCCATTTCACAGTTACCTCGAATGAGTGTCTCGGATCCCTCTGTACCCCTAGCTGAGGTGGTGAACACCCGACCGGTCTGTTGTGCTTTCCCAGCACCTTGCTTCTGCTGCTCCGGACAACTTGCGGCTCTATATCCCGCCTTTCCACAATTGTAGCACAAACCCCATCCGGCCTTGCATGGTACTCCCGGATGGTGACTCCCACACCTAGTACAAGCTTGATCATTCTGAGGCTGCTTACCAAACCTTTTCCCTTGGGAGAAGTTGTTGTTGGGCCTCCTAAAGGAACCTCCCCTCTTAAAAGGTGGACCTCTAGGTGCAAAACTCTTCCCTCGGTTCTGTGGAAATGATCCTTTGTGACTTCCTTTCTCAGTGGCTGCCCTCTTCACGCACTTTTCAGCAACCCTACACTTGTTCACCAACTCGGAGAAAGTCCTAATCTCCATTGGCCCCACCGAACCAAAAATATCGCTCCGGAGTCTTCCTTCGTACTTAACACACTTCCATTCCTCATATTCCACCGGAGTCCCTTGACACATACAAGAGAATCTGAACAGCTCCTCAAACTTGTCAGTATACTCAGATACGGACATAGTACCCTGCTTCAGCTGCAACAATACAAGCTCCTTGGCCGTCCTGGAAGAAGTCGAAAAGTACTTTTTATAGAACTCCTCTTGGAAGACATCCCAGGAGATATAATCATCACCCTGCTGTAGGAGGCGTCGGATTCCTTGCCACCAATGCAATGCTTCCCCAGTGAGCAAATAGGTAGCAAACTCCACACGCTGCCCTTCAGGTACCACCTGCGCTTGCAGTGCTCGTTCCATGGCCTGAAACCATGTATCGGCCTCAGTCGGGCTAGTGGTTCCCTTGAACTTAGGTGGATTAACCTTCAAAAAGTTTGCTAGTGTCATCGGGCCCTGAACTCCACCTCCGTCATTACCATGGTTGTTCATCTGTTGACCAAGAACCTCAGCAGTGACTTGCATAGCAGTAGCCATGTTCTCCAATGCAGTCATAAAGTTCACCGGGTCATTAGGGTTAATCTCCGGTGCACAAGCATTCGTATGACCACTCCTACGACCTCTACCGCGTCCACGAGGTGCCATCTGGTTCCCATACACACCAAACAATCGATATTAAGTTGATCAGTCTCAATATCGAAAGTCTAGTGCTTCAAAGTCCCAAATGCATGCTCATGAACGTTTATGCCAATTATATCAAGCAGATATACTAATAGCACATAACACAAATACAGAGAATGCACAGAAGCATAGTCAGTCCGTCCCTCAGGCTCTACAGGAATGAACTGCTCTGATACCATAATGTAACACCCTACCATACAGAGTCTTATGCTTAAGTCATAATCCAGAGATGGCAAGGTATTACGACCTCTAAAACAAAAATCTAGTATGTATAGTAGTGTGAATAAGGATTATAACTAGGAGCCTTTGTAGAAAAAAGGGTAAACAAAAATCGCAACTCGAAAGCGCAACACTCCGATCGATAACGCAACAAGCAAAGGATAAGTTAACGCGAGATTATATATATACAAAAGAGTGTCAAAAACGGGAATATCAAAACTCAAATCCGAATGCAAAGATAACCGGTCCGAGCATAGCAATATATATATACATATAATAAAATAAGGAAACCCCAAAGGAAACCCAAAGGGACACAAATACAGAACCCTATTCTCCAAAAATCTCCTATAAGAGGAGTTATCACAGTTTGTATTATTTAGTGGAGATAAAAGTATCTAAACAAGATATATAAACTGAGACGGAGTCCCGAGAACAAAGGATCTTCGCTAATCCAGAAGTCTCCAGCATGCCTCAGCGAGAAACCTCACGTCCTGCATCTGAAAACCACAAAATCTGCATGGGTGAGAACCAGAGGTCCCCAGCATGGTAACAGCTTCCACATATATAATACATAATAATAGAGGAAAGCCGAAGGCAATCCTAGAACTTCCTCCAGATAATATCAAAGCTTATAAACAAACTAAACCGTAAGTGGCAACTGACTAAAGATCCTTCAGTCTAACTAATACTTCCCTTTCCAATTCCTTCAGACCTCCCAACCACCAGTAGGAGTATAATATAGCAAACACAGTTATATCAGACAAGAGATTTACAAATAGGAATAGATAAGGCATTTAGACAATTAGCATGTAATATGCAGTCAAATAGGAAATCTCAAACAATTCATATAGTATGCATATGATGAATGCCTGTCCCTAGTGGCTGATGATATCATCTGTCGGTTATAGAGCCAACCCGACAAGTCCTGATAGCTAACCATTGGACTGTCCCTCTGTCGCGCATCCCCAACTCGAGTTATACTCATCATAAACTTGATCATAATTATGATCCATATCCATCACCCTCACTGGTGAATATTTACGGGGGCGAGCTCATCCGGGCCTTTCACAGTGCCCGGCCACACTTACGACATAGGGTCAAAAGAGCTTCGAGTCTCAACCTGAAGCACGTGGTGGCTAGCCACTGCTTCCTCCTAGAGAAACCCTCATCTCCGATGGTGGAAGTGCAAACATTCATAATTCATTCAACAGCATATATGCATTTATACTTAGCCATAATCATGGCTCCGCTGTAACACGGTAATAATCTAGCCATCCGGCTCACAGTTAAATCCATAACCAGCCAATTCATTAACAATTACGGCCCTTCGGCCCATGGCACAACAAGCACTTCCACCGCCATCCTCCGCATCTCACATAATCATCTTTGATCCTCATTAATCATTTATTTTTCCCTTGTTTCACTCGCAAGTTACCACATTTACTAGTCCATTGCCTCATTGCTAGGCATATTATATGATTTAAGACATAAGTGGTGAGATCGGAGGCTTAGAAGTATGAAATTTGGTTTTTAAAACTCAAAGATCAACTTTGGAATGAAAACAGGGCCACGCGTACGCGCACTCCACGCGTACGCGTGGATGGCCACAAAATCTCATCGACTCGCAAGCGTCATACGCGCGGACGCGCGGGTTGAAAAATAGCCAAACGACGCGCGAGCGTCAACCACGCGTATGCGTGGGTGCTCTTGCGCCCCAGGCACAAAACTGGCACAACTCTGGCATAACTCTCGGGAAAATAGATGGGCATTTGGTGCAGCACATTGACGCGCCCGTGCACACCACACGCACGCGTGGATGGTGCTTTCTTGAAGAACGACGTGCACGCGACAAGTGCGCCTACGCGCGGAGGGTCATTCTGCTAAAAAATTTTTTAAGTTAAAAGCTGCAGAATTTACAGATTCAACCCCCAATCTTCCGACGGACATAACTTTCTCATTTTAAATCGTTTTTCACCCGTTCTTCAAACGACATGGACATCCCGGGTCCAATTTCGTTTCTAAATAGATTTGGCACAAATCAGAGATCCGTAGTCCAAGTTATGTCCCGTCAAAGTATGCCCAAAAACCATGTTTTCATACAAAATCATAAAGTGCCATTTTCAAAACAAGCCACTTTCAACTCTTTTCAAAATCAATCAAAACATGCCAATTTCATCCCTTTTCTTTGAAATCAATTAAAATGTACCAAAATCAACATCAAGTCATCCTCAACTCACACATTGACATTTTACCAAATTTCCCAAAATCACCATCCAACCCTTTTAATACTTCTCAATCAAATGGCTAAAGGACAAACACAATATCATGTCATACATCCTCCCTCATCCCAATTTCCAATAATACCATTTCCAATCAACCATCATTATACATAATCAACATCATACTCACCATCAACATGGTACCACCCACCAATTCAACCTTAATCATTCATCAAGCATATATCACAACATGCATTTTCTCATATATCACAAAATCAAGGCATCAATATTCATAATCACATATATGATCACATCATATATCTCAATCATTTAACAACATCAACCATTCAATGCCTATCTTAGGGCCTCTAGCCTAAGTATTTCCTACCACATTACATATTAGATACGAGAAACCGAGCCCATACCTTAGCCGATTTCCCAAGCTCAACTGGAGCACTTCCAAACCACTTGTCCACAAGCTCTCAAGGTCTCAACACCTCCAAGAATAGATTTTATCACACAAAACCCTCTCCCAAGCTTTCCAAAATCACCAATCAAGCTCCAATATTCACATATACACAACCTAAGCCACAATCATCATACCCATACACAACATCTCAATACCCAACATCATAGAACAACAAATTACACTAGGGTTGAGAATATTACCACACCCAAGATCCAAGGAGACAAGATTAACCTTCTCCTTCAAGAGAGTTGGGTCCTATAACATCAAAGAGCCCAAAATCTCAACATTTCATCCATGAAACTCGAAAACAAGGGCTGGAATTTCGAAGATCAAAACGTGACTTACCTTAAGATTGATTGTATGGGTTTTTTAGGGCTCTCCGCGGTGAACGCGTGGCCATAAACGGTGCGGCGATCGGAGCTCTAGATCAAAAGTTATGGTGGTTTGAAGATCAACCAAGGGAGAGAACTTGAGAGAGTGTTCTTCTTTTGCTGTTTCTTTTGCTTCAAGGATTAAGCTTTTGTTTACTTCCGAGAATTCATAATAATTCTCTAAATTATTGTTCCTCATACATCAACATCCTTTGATTCAAATTCAAATATGAACTATTCATGTCATGCATTCAGAATCACAAATAATACCACCACATTTGAGTAAATAAGACTACTCTTTGATATAAACTCTATTTCTCATGCAATACATCACTTCTTTATCTTTTTCTTTTGAATTCAAACTCAGTGAGTGATACATGAGTCAACTTTTTAGAACTAAAAGCAAATAACATAATTAAAATAGCAAATCAAACTAGAACCTAAGAATTAAAATAACAAAAAATCATGCAGAAACCAAGTAAAATAGCAGAAAACGGGAATATAACATAATAAGAACGGAAGAAAATATAGAATGAAAGGAACTCAACCACCTCAGTTATCCTAGTGGCCGTCTCATTTTTCAGCTTGTGCTCCTCTGTGAAGATGATTCGTCTCCCTTTGGTGCCATTAAAATAAACAGAAAAGCCACAAGCAAAGCGACAACACCAAACTTAAAAGTTTGCTTGTCCTTAAGCAAAATAGAAAATAACCAAGAGGAATATAGAAGAAAAAGAAATCTAAAATAATAAAGGAAAATGAAATGTAAAATTTATTTTTCTCTTTATTTTTTTATTATATATATATATATATATATATATATATTATTTTATTATATTATATTTTATATATATAATTAATGGGGGTGGGGGTTAATGTATGTATAAGGAATGGGGGGAGGGGGCGTAGTTAATCACGGATATATATATATATATATATATATATATAAAGGGGGGGTGGGTAATGGGAGTTATATGGTTATAGATATAAGGAATGAGGGAGGGTGTATAGGTGGGGACAAAGATTTGGATGGGAAAGGAAGCCGGTGCCTAACTTCAGATACACGGCGCCTAACTTGAGATTTTTCTCTTCTCTTAGTGCCTAACTTGGTTGCTATGGCGCTTAACTTTTCATGTGTCTTTCCTTCCATGGCGCTTAACTTGAGGTCTGTGTCACCTAACTTTATGCCTCCCGTGTGTGATGCCTCTCTAAGGCCTTGTGTGGTGCTTAACTTGAGATATGTGGGGCGCCTAACTTGATGTGGAAAGCAAGCCTGGCGCCTAACTTGAGATGATGGAGTTAGGCATGGAGCAGGCAGGGAGTAATCCTCAATTTGCACGTATCATTGGCGCCTAACTTCATGGGGTGAAGTTAGGCGCCACCCCTCCAGCAAGCATCTCCCAAAATTGGCGTGTATCTGGTGCCTAACTTGAGGTTTTGAAGTTAGGCGCTACCCAAACCGAACTTAGCTTCTCTAAGGTGTCTGAAACTCTGTCTTAATGCAGCTATTTTTGTTCTAATCATGCTGCATGATCTAAATATACATAAAATACAGGAAAAACATTAGAAACTCAAACGAAACTAATAAAATTAAAAATAAAATAAAATAAAAAAATTAAAAACAAAAAATCAAACTTAAGGATACAAAAACATCGGGTTGCCTCCCGACAAGCGCTTCTTTACCGTCACTAGCTTGACGGTCAACTCCTCTAAGGAGGAGGATCATAGGGGCTCAGCTCTTTACCCCTAACTGTGAACTTCTTTTCTGTGCTCCCATGGATCAAGAGACAGGATCATGTTCACTGTGTGAGGCAGTATTGGGCATGTAGTGAATACCACCTTCGTTCCTGGGGAGAAGTCTTCAATGGGAATCTTTTTATTTCTTCATCCCCTAGATACTTTTTTCTTTTTGAGAACCTCTTCCTTGGTGGATGATGCCTTCCCGACACCAAACTTAGGTGTGATGTCAGGAAAAATTTTGTTAATGGTCACCAAAGGAGGTTTGAGCTGTAGATTCTATTGTGCATCATCAGGAGGTTCTTGAAGATTTGGATCAATAAGCTCAGTTTGCATACACCTCTCTTCTTTACCTCCTAAATGTATATCTTTGAAGACATGAAAGACCAGTTGCTCATTATGCACTCTAAGCACTAATTCACCTTCTTTCACATCAATCAGAGCTCTCCCAGTGGCTAGAAAAGGTCTTCCTATGATTATAGAGGCATTCTCATACTCTCCCATGTCAAGAATCACAAAATCTGCTGGAAAGAAGAACTTGCCTACTTTGATCAAGATATTCTCCACTAATCCATATGCATGCTTTATAGATTTGTGTGCCATCTGTAATGCTATCCTTGTGGGTTGTGCCTCTTGGATTTGTAACTTCTTCATCACAGACAAGGGCATTAAATTGATACTTGCTCCCAGATCACATAACGCTTTCTCAAAGGTTGTGCTCCCAATGGTACATAGAATTTGAAAGCTCTTTGGATCTGGCATCTTTCTTGGCAAGTTATTCTGAATGATGGCACTACATTCCTTAGTCAGGACCACTGTCTCATCTCCCTTTAAAGGCTTCTTCTTCGACAACAACTCCTTCATGAATTTAACATAGAGAGGCATTTGCTCCAAAACCTCAAGAAACGGAATATTGATTTGTAACTTTCTGAAAACTTCCAAGAACTTTGAAAACTGCTTGTCCTTGGTCTCCTTTTGAAGTCTCTGAGGATATGGCATCTTGGGCTTATACTCAGGAGCTTTAGGTAATGTAGGATGAGTGTCAAGAGAGACTGGGAAGGGGTTGTCTGCACGCCTAGGAGGGGCGTTTACTACTGTGTCTTCAGTCTGCTCTAGAGCTTCTTTTTCAACCGGCTCCTCAGTAACTTGTGCTTTCGTATTTGCCACTTGTCCACTTATCAAGGTGATAGCTTTGCATTCCTCTCTTGGATTTGGAATTGTGTTACCAGGAAGGCTATTAGTGGTCCTCTGATCAATTTCATTAACTTTTGTGGCTAATTGACCCATCTGAACCCCTAAGTTTTTTATTGATGCTCTGATTTCCTGTATAAAGCTTGCCATTAGTGCTTCCAAATCAGTGTTCTTCTGATACTGAGGAGTTGCTTGCTGAGATAACTGAAACTAGTGGTTATTAAAATTATTCTGATGGAAACCGCCCTGAGAATTATTATTAAAATTATGTGGCCTCTGTGGTGGAAAGAATTTAGACAAAAATCCAGTGACTACCTTATCCCAAGTGTCTAGGCTCTCTTTGAGCTGAGAATCTAGCCACAGCTTTGCTCTATCCCTCACAGCAAATGGAAAGAGCATGAGCTTGTAAACCTCAGAATTTACTCCATTCGTTTTTACAGTATCACAAATCTGTAGGAAATTAGAAATAAATTAATTTGGATCTTCCTGTGGAAGTCCATGATACTGACAATTTTGTTGCACAAGAGTGACTAGCTGAGGCTTCAGTTCAAAGTTGTTTGCAACTATAGGAGGCACCACAATACTTTTTCCATAAAGATCTGCATTGGGGGCAGTGTATGAGACAAGCACTCTTCTAGGTTGTTCATTCTCATTTAGATTTGCCACATTGGCATTAACAGCACGAATATGATCCATGGTGGACTCTGCAGCTTCCCTTTCAAAAGTCTCACTTAGATTCTCACTAGCCTTGTAAAGTTTAGCTTGTTGCAAGCGTCGCCTTGAAGTCCTTTTAGGTTCAGGATCAAAATCTACAAGAGGTTCCTTGTCCCTATTCCTGCTCATAAGCAAACAGAAAACACGAAAAGTGGGATTCTCTATATCAGAGTGCAGAGAATTCCCAGTGAGGTAACCTGTGTAAAGAAATAAAATAGAACAACTAAATAATTGAAGCAGAATATTTCAAAAATTGTAAATAAAATCAAACAAAAAAATTGATTTTTTTTTAAATTAAATAGGATAATTAAAATAAAATTAACTAGTTGACACCAAACTTAATTTCAGAAATTAAGAAAAAATAATAGCACTAAATTTCAAAAATTTAAGATTAAAAATAAATAAAATTAAAGCTAAAACGCCTACTCTAAGCAATCAAACAACTAATAGTTGTCAATCACAGTCAATCCCCGGTAACGGCGCCAAAAACTTGATGTGAAATTTATAGTCCACAAACTAACTGGCAACTGCACCGGGTCGTACCAAGTAGTACCTCAAGTGAATGAAGGTCGATCCCACGAGGATTGACGGACTAAGCAACAATGATTGTGTGATTTACTTAGTTAAACAAATAGAAAATGGTGTTTTGAGAATTCAATTGCATTAAACAGTAAATTCAAAGAATTAATAAAGCAAGCAGTAAACGGGTTGTGAAATATATGGAGAAAACAGTTAAGATTTTAGAGATGTTTATTTTTCGGATTAACTTTTCTTACCAACTACTTGAATCATGCAAGATTCAATTCATGACAAACTATATGTGACTAAACCCTAATTCCTTAGACCTTTTTAGTCTCCTCTGACCTTCATCAACCGCCAATTCCTTGGTCAGTTGATTCCGATTAGAGGATTAAGTTCAAAACTATTTTTTATACCACAGAAACCTTAATTTTCCAAATATAAGAGGATTATATGTCACGTATTCCGTTAAGTCCAGATAATTAGTAATTTAGGAGAATTTATTTTCAAGCTATTGTTCAGGTAAATTATTTTTCCAACGTTTATAAGAACTCAATTAGAATAAGGGTCATACTTTCGTTCCACTCAGATTCATAAGATAAAGAACGAAAACAATTCTTAAAATTAAAATCAGTACATGAATTAAAATAGAAAAGTAATAGTATCAATCCATACACTAAACAGAGCTCCTAACCTTAACAGTGGAGGTTTAGTTGCTCATGGTTTAGAGAAAAAATAAGGATTCTGAAAAACTGTAAATTGCGGAATGAGGTACGAGAGAAGAGAGGAGCCCGAAAGGCTGATTCTTTTCCCTTTTATACCTAATCCTAATTAATGTAAAATATATTTTCTAAAACTAAATAATATATTTTCCTATTTGTAAATAAAATAAAAGTTTTAATCAAAATAAATAAAATCTTCGTTGATGCCTTGATTTGGCGTGGGGACCATGGTGTAGTAATGAACTGGTGCCTAACTTGGGAAATTCCAAGTTAGGCGCCACCCTTGCAGTGCCTTCAGGGAGTGCTTCACGTTGAACTGGTGCCTGACTTCACATTCATAGCGCCTAACTTCGCTGGTTTGGCCTTCCTGGCGCCTAACTTCGAAATCATGGCGCCTAACTTGGGAAATTCCATGTTAGACGCCACCTTGGCCAAACAAAATGAAGAAGAAGGACATATTTTTATATATCATTGGAAAGCTCTAGAAATTATCTTTTCAATACCGCTGGAATAACGTCAATTGGACCTCTATAGCTCAAGTTATGTTCGTTAGAGTGTATGGAAGTCAGGGTTGACAGCATCATTCACTTTCTGCCTCTTCTTCTATAAAACTCTGTCAAATCCATCCGAATGCTACCTGAAATAAATAGAATTGCAAAAAACTTAAAGTAGCATTCATAGTGGCTAAGAAGTATTTAAATATTGATTAAACTCACAAATTTGAATGCAAATTCATTAGAAAAAGATAGGAAAGATGCTCACGCATCAACGGGCCTACTACGCTTCAGACGTAAATTTGTTTTTGTAGCTATTTGTCTAACAGGACATCAATTCAAACTGGAAAATTTTCAGTTGATATATAAGATTTAGTTATCCTCTTTGTATCAGAAAATGCATCAGGCAATTTATTTGCTATTCTTTGCAAATGTATAATCTTTTGAACTTCTAGTTCATATTACCCTGATTGAATTTTGAACTTCGTGTTCATATTACCCTGATCGAGGATCTAAATGCCTCAAGGATGATGCATTCCAATTAAGTTTCTTTTCAAGAAGCTTATTCTCTCCCTCTATCGTTGAAAATTTTGATTCATCAAAATGACAATTTGCAAATCGGACTTTAAATACATCTCCAGTTTGTATCTCAAGATACCTCACTATAGAGGGAGAATAATATCCAACGCATATCATTAATTTTCTTAGGGATCCCATTTCGGTGGGATAAGGCGGCACAATTGGAACACATATCGCATACCCGAATATTCTCAAATGGAAAATATTTGACTGCTTGCCAAAAGCTAATTGCAGAGGAGAAAATTAGTGGTAACTTGTTGGCCTTAATCGAATAAATGCTGCAGCATATAAAATGGCATGCCCCAAGTAGAGGTTGAGAGATTTGTTCTCAAGAGTAAGGGTTTATCAATCAATTAGAGCCGTTTAATAAGTGACTCTGCTAGTCTATTTTGTGTATGAATATGAGCTACTGAATGTTTAACACTTATACTATGGGCCATACAATAAGCATTGATAGCTTGAGAGGTGAATTCAACAGCATTATCAAGATGAATTATTTTGATTGAATTTTTTGAAAACTGTGCTTATAATCAAATAATTTGAGCAAGTAATATCGCAAACACTAGGTTGCGAGAAGACAATAAGCACATATGTGACCATCTCGAAGATGTATCTAATAGGACTATAAAATATCTAAAAGATCCACATGGTGGATGAATAGATCCATATATATCTCCTTGAATCTTTTCTAGGAATTCAGAAAACTCAAATCCAATCTTTATTGGTGATGGCCTTAAAATTAGCCTTCTTTGAGAATATGCAGTACAACAAAATTAACTAGATTTAAAAATCTCCTGATTTTTTTAGTGAATGTCCATGAAAATTTTCAATAATTCTCCGCATCATGGTTGTTTCAGGATGACCCCATCGATCATGCTAAATTTTGAATTCATTTTAGTTAGTAAACTTCTGGTTTATAATAGCATGTAATTCAATTGCACTGATTTTAGTATAATATAACCCAGATGAAAGTGATGGTAACTTTTCTAATATAACCTTTATATTTGAATCATGAGTTGTGATATATAAGTACTCATGATTTTTCTCATTCATGGGTTAAATATGATATCCATGTCGAAGAATATCTTTAAAACTCAACAAGTTCCTTAAAGACTTAGTAGAAAATAGTGTGTTATTTATGATGAATTTTGTTCTTTCAGTAAATAAAATTATAGCTCTTCCAGAGCCTTTTATCACATTGCCTGAGCCAATAATTGTATTAACATATTCTCCTTTTGGTACAAGATGAGTAAAATATATATTACTTTTAAGAATGGTATGCGAACTTACAGTATCCACAAGGCAAACATCTTCGTTATATGTCCTTATCATTTTCTTCAAAGACAAATAATAATAATAAGATCATATCATAAAATAAGTAAAAGTACACATCAATAAAATTGTATTCCTGATTGAAATTGTATGTCACTCTATATAAAAATAATATCATATATTAAAATTATTATTATTATTATTATTATTATTATTATTATTATTATTATTATAGAACATGACATATATTTATTGATTTTGAAATTTTTAATCATAAAAAATAATATTTTATATTAAACATAATAATATTTTATTAAACATTATTTATATATATTATATTTGAAATTCAAATGCATAAGAGATAAAACTTGACAAAAAGTTTCTTACATTATTTATTAATCTCAATATTTAACGAATCCAAATATTAAATTTTTTATTATTGATTAAATAACTAATATTTTTTTCAACGGTCCTCAAAGAAATCAGACATTTCATAATGAGTGCTGTAATTTTCAGCAACATCCTTTGAAACAAAATTTGTCTCTTTTTCTTTGTCTTTTTTTTTAAAAAATACTTGATCTATCAACTAAGTTCCTTGAGGTACGACAGGTACGTGACCAATGGCCCTTTCCACCATAACGAAAATATTTATGCTTTCCATCATTTCTTTCTTTATCCCCCTTTTGGTGAGATCCTTTCTTATGAACATAGTTTTTCTTTCTTCCATAATTTTTCTTATCACCAAAGCCTTGTCATTTACCTCTTCTGAGTCATAATTTGTCGCATTTGCTTCAGAAGATGGAGCAGTGCCAGTCGGGTGCGTTTCATGATTTCTTAAAAATAATTCATTGTTACATTCAACAACAAGAAGGCAAGAAATTAGTTCATAATATTTTTTAAATTCTTTTTCTTAATACTACTGCTGTATGAGCATATTCGAGGCATGGAAGGTCGAAAAAATTTTTCCTAACATGTTATTATCAGTTATCTTTTCCCCACAAAATTTCTTTTGTGAGGTAATTCAGAACATTGCTGAACTATATTTATTTATGGATTTAAAATTTTATAGACGCAAGTGTGTCTATTCATATCAGACTTGAGGAAGTATCAATGTCTTTTGATGATTATACCTTTCTTCAAGGTTCTTCCACAAATCTGCATGATCTTTTAGTATGAGATATTTGTTTTTCAATCATTCATCAAGATGACGATTGTAACGACTTGTATTTTTGAAAATCTAAATCGGAAAAAGGTTATAATTTATTTTATTAATTTGAACTTCTTATTTTTAGAAACTAACTTATTACGAATAATTAAATTGATTTTATGAATATTTTTAATTTAAGTTAATTAATATTTTTATATAATTTTATCGTAATTGAACATTTTATACAATTAAAATTAAAATTTGAGCAATTGGAAAACAAGAAAAATTATATAATTTAATTGAAGTAATTTGTGTTTTGGATTTAAATTGGAAATAGTCATTTGAAATTATTGATAAATAAAATTTGTGTTTCTAAAATAATTTTACGATATTAAATTTTAGTCTCTAATTATTATATTATTCCAAAGATTTTGTAAAATTACTATATTACTAGTACGCATTTTACTCTAACCCTAACCCTAATTTCCCAAATCTTTAATTCCGCAAAAACCAAACCCTCGTGCCCTTACCACACTTAGTGCCACCATTCCTCCAGTAGAAATAAAAGAACGAAAGAAATCATATCAAAAGAGAAAGGAGAAAGGGAAAAGAGGAGAGGAAAGGAGGGAGATGGCGCCGGCATGCTGGGTGCCACCGTCGCCGCTGCCGTCGTGAGCAAGAGGGGGAGACAGAGCATGAAACGCGCACGAGCGAGTTCAGCTGAGGAGAAAGGAGACGCTGTGTCTGGTCGTCGCTGTCGCGTACTATTCCATCGTCATCTTCGCGAAGGTTCATGCCGTTGTTGTCGTCTTTATCCGCATCGCTACCAGCTTCCTCCGCCGTCGAGCTTGGTCGCAAATGGGAGAGGAAGAAGCTGCCTCTGTCACGAGACTCATCGCTGCTGTTGCCGTCGCTTGGGGACGTCACCGTCACTTGTCACCGCTGTCGAGTTCCCCATCGACGCTGTTGCATGCAAGGAGAGAGAGCGTGCATTGAGATAGGGGAAGGGAGTCGCGTGAGGCTTGTGCCGAGAAGTAGAGGGTTGTTCTGCCTCTACCACTACTGCCATAGTCATCGTTGCAGTTTTAAAAAAAAAAGTTGTCGAAGTGTCTCTGTTCTGGTCTAGGTCCCTTCCTCTAACTTGCTCTGTTTTCATTCTTTCTCTGCTACCATTTCATTTGTTATCCAATTCTCATTTTATTTCATTTCAGCCTCTATAACTATGATTATTGACAATGTTATTGATGTTGCTACTACTGGTTCTAATACCATTGCCGCTGTTGCTGTTAATCCGGAATAAGTGGGTTTGTCGCATTTAAATTCTGCAATTTCGGCTAATCAAGGTAGGGGAAATTTTTTAAACTCAATTTAATTTCAAAAATTGTTACAAGTCGATATTAATGTGAAAAATATATTTTTATGATTTTTGTAAGTCTTAAAGATTGAACTGAATTGCTTTGGATGAATGAAATTATTTGCTCGATTGAGTTATTGATTGGTTGAGGTAGTTGAAAATTGTGATTTACTGGATTTGGTTGTTTGAATTTTTTTAGATTTCGTTGATTTTCTTGAGTTGAGTTTGGTGTGTTTGAATTATTAATTAATTTATTGATCAATTGAGAAAGCTAAATATTCCGATTAGTTGACTGATATTGTTGAAACCGTTTTTCTTAATTTACTAGAAGAGAATTAAATATTGAAATTTGGTTTGATTTTGATATGGTTTGATATCGTAAATGATTTGATATTTAGAAGTTTGAATTTTGTTTGATTGGGAAATGATTTGGTTTTGAACCCGTTGGGAAAAGGTTGAGAAATGGTTTGGTTGAGACTCTTGAAGGGTGGCAAAGTCTGAATTTTAAGAGGAGATGGTGCCAACGAAATTTTTATAAAACTCCGAGACTTTATTTGGAGCGTTATTAAAAAGAAAATTTGGTTTAAAAATTATTTTATTTGATTTTGATTTATTATGGAAAGATGATTTTGGGTCTTTGGATGATGATTTAACTTGAAAATGAAGTTTATTTGAGACTTTTGTTTTGGTGAAAAGGAATTTTATGAAAGAAAAATGGATTTGAACTGTTTTTAAAGAGAGATTTTGATATTTGAAATATGCAAGGGTTGTGGCTTAGTCCCACTTGCTCTAGATCAAGATTTTAAGAGATTGTAATTTTGAATGTGAGATTTGACCTGGTGATGAACGGATTTTTGACGGTTTAGAATTTCACAAATGAATTCTCGTTGCAAGTATAGTTTCTAAACCAACAATAATCTTTTCATACAAAAGATTGTTTGTCATAAGTAACAAACCCCTAAAATTAATAACTGAAGTATTCAAACCTCGGGTCGTCCTCCCTAGGAATTGTAATGAAGTGTCTTGTTATCGGTTGTGAGTTATATTTGGGGTTTTTAGGATTTTTAGACAAGAATTATAAATGACAAGAAAAGTAAACTAACAACTATAAAAGGCTCTTGGTAAGGTGTGAGAACTAGAAGTCCTATCCTAGTTATCCTTCTCAATTGTGATGAGAATTGTTCATTGCTACCACTTAGTTAACCCTTACTAAATAAAGGAAAGTCAAGTGGATGAATTGACTTGAGCCACAAGTTCTAGCCAACTCCCAAGGAAAGACTAGCTTTAGTGCACTCCAAACCAATTAGCAATCTCTCCAATTATCAATCAACAAAGGAATTAGATAACTCAAGTGTCACTAATTACTCTACCTAGGCCAAGAGGAACAAAATCTACACTAAAACTAAAAGAGACATTTCAACAAACACATAAAGTGCAATAGAAGTAAACATTATTAATTGCAAGAATTAAAGGAATCTACAACTACAAAGGCAAGAGATCAACAATAGAAAAGCAAAGAAGAACAATTATTATGAATTACCTCTTATTGAATTGGAAGAATGTAGAAGGAACAATACTAGATCTACAACAAAATATAGGAACAACATAAAGGAAATTATAACAAAAGAATAGAAGAAGATGAATGTAGCAACAAAGAATTGAGAGGTAGAAGGAGATGAAAGCATGAATTAAAATCTAGATCTAAGATTATTGCACTAAACCTAATCCTAATTCTAGAGAGAAGTGAGAGTTTCTCTCTCTACTCACTTCTCTCTCTAGAAACTAACTCTCACTACTAAACTAAGCTAAAACTAAACTAATGGTAACTAACTTCTAAAGTATGAAAAGTATATTCATTCCCTCTTCAATCCTTGGCTTAAATAGCATCAAAAATGAGTTGGATTGGGCCCACAAGGCTTTAGAATTTGCTGGCCACGTTTTGCTTTAAGTGAACCAGGTGGCAGCAACGGCGCGTGCGCGTACTATGCGCGTACGCGTCACCATGCGCGGTTCAACCATAGCAAATTTTATATCGTTTCGAAGCCCCAGATGTTAGCTTTCCAACCCAACTAGAACCGCATCATTTGGACCTCTGTAGCTCATGTTATGGCCGATTAAGTGCGGAGAGGTCGGGTTGACAGCTTTTGCATTTCCTTTATTTCTCCATGAGTTCTCCATTTCTACATGCTTTTCCTACATTCCCTTGGTCCAATCCTCGCCTCCTAAATCTAAATCACTTAGCAAACATATCAAGGCATCTAATGGAATCAAGGAGAATTAGATTTAGCTATTTTAAGTCCTAAAAAGCATGTTTTCACTCTTAAGCACAATTAAAGGAGAAGTTATAAAACCATGCTATTTCAATGGATAAATGTGGGTAAAAAGGGTATAAAATCCCCTAAATCAAGCACAAGATAAACCCTACAAATGGGGTTTATCAACCTCCCCACACTTAAACCTAGCATGTCCTCATGCTTAAACCAAGAATGAAGTAAGGGTATGGCATTTATTCAATGGAAACTAACTAAATGCAATCTACCTATATGCAACTATCTAAATGAATGCAAGTGCTTGGTCAAAATAAATCAATTCCCAAGAAACATATATGCACAAGGGCTAAGGACTAGCAAGTCTAATCCACAATTGAATTGAGTTATTAAATATTTTTACAAACTTGCATGAAAATTATGATCATAGGTGAAAACATGTAATTGAGCATCAAACCCTCACCGGTAATGTTTGCACTCTATTCACTCAAGTGTTTAGGGTTGATTCTCTCAATTCTCTCCTAATCATGCTTTATAAGATTTGTTTTTCTTCTAACAATCAACAAATATTTCATGCATGCATACATATATCATGAGGTCTTTTCATAGGTTGTAATGGGGTTAGGGTCAAGGTAGGATGCATATTTGGTTAAGTGAGCTTGGAATTTGAATCTTTGATAAGCTTAAACTTTCCACTTAACCCATATAATAACCTATACAATTAAATTCTACTCTAACTACCCATTCTACTCACTTTTTCACATACTCATGCATCCCTTTTCATTTCACAACACTTATGCATTGATCTTATTGAGCTTCGCTTTGGGGCATTTTGTCCCCTTTTTATTATTTTTCTTCTTTTTTTTTCTTTTCTTTCTTTTTCTATTTTTTTTTCTTTTCTTTTCCATATTTTTTTTCTTTTTCTTTTGTTCTTTTGTTTTTCTCATTTTTTTTCTTTCTATATACAAGAGCATCAATGCATAAGGTTTTACATTTGATCAATACATGAGTATGTACCTAATTCCCAATATTTTCAATATTTTCAATAACAATACAAAATACCCTTTTATTCACCCAATGTCCCAAGGTTCCCACACTTGAATGATACTCACACACACTAGCCTAAGCTAATCAAAGATCCAAATTAAGGGACAATTATTGTTTTTCGCTTTAAGGCTTGTAATGTGCTAAAATAAGAATAAGTGGGTTAAGCGTAGGCTCAAAGTTGGCTAACAACGGAAGATAAAAGGTAAGGCCATTTGGGTAAGTGAGCTAATGAAATGATGGCCTCAATCATATAAATTCATGAATACACAAAATAATGGACATAAAGAATCAAACAAATCAAAGATTACAATCATAGAAAGAGAACAATTACACGCAAGAAGGAAAATAAGTGGTTATAAGATGTAACCACACCATTAGGCTCAAATCTCACAAGCTTGTGTTCTTAGCTCAAAACCATGTTCCAAAATAAATTCTTTCAAGCAAGTTCAACAAAAATTTTCAAATTGGTAGGGTGCCCTAAAAACATATTTTTTTTTTTTGGAAAAGAAATCATCACCATAACCAAGTAGTCCTAATATGAAAGAAGTGGTAAGAATATGTACAAATTCTAACTAACATGCAACCTATCATGCAATGCAATAGCTACTCTAACAAAGAAAAAAATAAAAAAAATTGGTGTTGAAAAGGAAATTGTTACCCATGGAGATCGGTTGAATGACCTCCCCACACTTGAAGATTGCACCGCCCTCGGTGCATGCAAAGGAGAGCAAGGTGGATGGGTTGCTAAAATTGATGAGCTTCTTCGAAAGGTTGTGCGGATGACTTGTTCGTTTTCCCATTTAAAAGCTTTTCCGTTTCCTCCTTTCTTGGTGGCCAGCCTAAAAGGAGAGAAAAAGAAAGAAAATTAAGCCTACAACAAAGATATCAAAGTAAATAGAACATAGGCGGGGGCTAATGCCAAATAAGAGTATGATTCTCTACTACATGGTAGCTACAACATGTGAGTGAGAAATCAATATAAGCAAAGGGCATATCAACTGATACTTGATGCAAGAGTAAAGTTAAGGCATGGAGAGTATATTGAGCATCAAGATCAAATAAGAATTGACACAAACAAGATTAGTGATACGCATGAAAGCATTTGATTCTATCCTAACTCAATGATGAAGCGGTACAAGAAAAAAAAACAAAGGGTAATGAATTAGGAAGGGCTAAAGCACTAATCTTGTGTGTTGACAAATATTACCATTAATGTAACAAGTCATGAAGCACCAAAACAAATGCAAGAAATTCTCAACAATTTAGTGAGAGAATTCAACACCATTATTAAAATGAGAAATTTAGAAAATAAAATGAGAATAAATAGAATTAAAATGCAAAGAATAAAAGTATGCAAATGTAATAGACAAAAGGAAATGGAAGAAGAGAAAAATTTTTTTTTTTATATTTTTAATTTTTTTAGTATTTTATTTATTTATTTATTTATTATTATATTTTTTTTATTATTAAAAAAAATTTTTTTCTCTTTTTTTTTTATTTATATTAAAACAGAAAAGGAAAAAAAATCTTTCAAGAGAGGAAGAAGAAAAAAAATGAGAAAGAAAGAAAAAGAGAAGAGGGAAGAAGGAGAAAGGAGGAAGGAGAAAAGCAGGGTGCAAATCCGTACGCGCGCACAGCGCGCTCATGCGTGGATGCAGCAGGGACGATCCGCGCGCGCGCGCACAGCGCGCTTACGCGTGGATGAGCTTGTGCTCCCAACACAATGCTGGCACAACGTGCTCACAACTCTCTGGTTTTTTGTACCAGAAGTTGCGGAAGTGCAATGTGCGCGCGCGCGCACAGCGTGCTAGCGCGCCGATGGCCGTTTTTTTTTTTTTTTTTGCCCAAAAAGCAGAAAAAATGCCCAAGAGCTCTCTATAATGTCCGAAACTCTTCTTTATTCAATCAAATATCAAACAATTCACAAAAATGCAATTTGATTTTAGGATTTATTCATCTACTACTAATGGATACAACATACTAACAACCAATCTTTACAAACAAATCAATATGAAATGAAAATCTACCTACAATGGCAACTCAAATCACTTATTATACAAAACCAAAAGAGAATGGAAAGAGGTTACCATGGTGGGGTGTCTCCCACCTAGCACTTTTAGTTTAAGTCCTTAAGTTGGACATTTTGAGGGGCTCATTGTCATGGTGGCTTATGTTTGTACTCATCCTTGAATCTCCAAGGATCTTTGCCTCTCAATTGGTTGACAGAATATCCAACCGTCTTCACCAAGCTTGGGCAAAGTTCAACCCAAGATATGAGTCCCCATAGTTGGTCTTCATTCAGCGAGCCGGGGTCCCATATCTTATCTTCGCACCCGTCTTCAATTTGATCTTCATACTTTTTCTTTCCGGGTGGTTGACATATAGAATTCTCTTTAGCACACCTAGCCTTTCGTCGAGACCCATGCAAAGTGGTATTCTTCCAATCATCGTTCCTATACCTTGAAGCTTTGACCTTAATGAGCCTAATTCCCAACTCGCAACCACTACACAACTCATTCTTGTTTTTAATTCCACAAAGAGCTCTAAGTTGTCCATCCGTTTCAATCAAACCATATTCAAGCGAGAAAGTAAAGCTTATGGATAAGAATTTTACCCACTTGAATGTTGTGTTGGATGGTGACTCGGGAAGGGAGACCTCCCCACACTTAGATAATGCAAGGTCTACTTCCTTGTGCTCTTCTTTGTGTATTTCCACCTCTTTGCGAGCTTCCTTGATTTCAACCTTTCCCCCTTTATCAAATAGCTTGGTGTTGTCTTCAAGAACTTTGATTTCTTGCCTAATGGGAGGTGGTTCAATTTTGGATAGAAATTCATTGATGAATAAATCCATTTCTTGGTCAACCTCTTCATATTCTTCAATTTCGATATACACCATGCCAACGTTTTCCTCTTGGTAGCTCTCTTTCTCATTGCTCACCAAGGGTATGGGAGGTTGTGCACACTCTTTTATACTTTCAACTCCATGTCCAATGGGAGAGGATTCCATTGTAGAGAGAAATTCATCCATGATTGAATCCATCTCTTGATAAGCCTCTTCGAAGTCTCCAACAATGATATGCCTTGGAGGTTGCGCACCCTCTTCAACATCAATGTCAAGCTTCTTGGAAGGGTGCTCCATGGTGCTACATTCCCTTGGACTTTTAACATCTCCTAAATCTTCAACCAATTCTTCCTTTTCTTCAATGATTATAGCTTCCTCTAGTTGCTCCAACACAAAATGGCATTTCTCATCCCCCACCGGAGTTTCCAATCTCTCCTTCATGCTTTGCTCTTCTTTTGCGGTTCCACATGTGGCTACGGAAGCACCTCGAGTATTCAAACATTGGTGGGCTAAAGTGTGCATCACCTTGGTCAAATTGGTCACAAACTCAAGTGTATCCTGCTTCATAGCTTCTTGTCCTTGAAGTAACAAAGTGAGAGGATCGTCTATTGGGGCTTGGGGTGAATAGGGAGGTTCATTATTTTGGAGAGAGGGTTCATAGTAGGAAGGTGGTTCTTCTTGGTAAGGATATAGAGATGGTGAGGGTTGAGGTGGTTCATGGTAGTAATCTTGATAGGGTTGTGGTGGTTCTAAAGGTTCTTGTTCATAATGATCACAAGGATGTGGTATGGGTGATTGGTTACATGATGGATAAGGGTCACATAAAGGTACTTGGTAGAAAGGGGCTTGTGAGTATGGTTGAGCATCATGTTGAGGATAAGATTCATAGGCATATGTTGGTGGTTGATTGTCATAAAAGGAGTCACCATAGCCATTGAATTGACATGCATTAGGATGAGAATTATACCTATAAATGTCCGGAGGTTGATGCCAATAGGAGTGATCAATTCCTTGAGGCTCCTCCCATCTTGGAGTGTTCCATCCTTGGTACATGTTAGCATTGAAGTTCACATTCCCTACAACACAATTAGAGCCAAACTCATAGCCAAAGTGAGAATTCATTATGGAAAAACGAAATAAAACTAACAAAATCTAGTAAACAAGCAAAAGACAAACTATTTACACTATTCACATATGTACAATAACCAATAACATAACACCATTGCAAATCCCCGGCAACGGCGCCATTTTGATGAACGAATTTTTGACGGTTTAGAATTTCACAAATGAATTCTCGTTGCAAGTATAGTTTCTAAACCAACAATAATCCTTTCATACAAAAGATTGTTTGTCATAAGTAACAAACCCCTAAAATTAATAACCGAAGTATTCAAACCTCGGGTCGTCCTCCCTAGGAATTGTAATGAAGTGTCTTGTTATCGGTTGTGAGTTATATTTTGGGTTTTTAGGATTTTTAGACAAGAATTATAAATGACAAGAAAAGTAAACTAACAACTATAAAAGGCTCTTGGTAAGGTGTGAGAACTAGAAGTCCTATCCTAGTTATCCTTCTCAATTGTGATGAGAATTGTTCATTGCTACCACTTAGTTAACCCTTACTAAATAAAGGAAAGTCAAGTGGATGAATTGACTTGAGCCACAAGTTCTAGCCAACTTCCAAGGAAAGACTAGCTTTAGTGCACTCCAAACCAATTAGCAATCTCTCCAATTATCAATCAACAAAGGAATTAGATAACTCAAGTGTCACTAATTACTCTACCTAGGCCAAGAGGAACAAAATCTACACTGAAACTAAAAGAGACATTTCAATAAACACATAAAGTGCAATAGAAGTAAACATTATTAATTGCAAGAATTAAAGGAATCTACAATTACAAAGGCAAGAGATCAACAATAGAAAAGCAAAGAAGAACAATTATTATGAATTACCTCTTATTGAATTGGAAGAATGTAGAAGGAACAATACTAGATCTACAACAAAATATAGGAACAACATAAAGGAAATTATAACAAAAGAATAGAAGAAGATGAATGTAGCAACAAAGAATTGAGAGGTAGAAGGAGATGAAAGCATGAATTAAAATCTAGATCTAAGATTATTGCACTAAACCTAATCCTAATTCTAGAGAGAAGTGAGAGCTTCTCTCTCTAGAAACTAACTCTCACTACTAAACTAAGCTAAAACTAAACTAATGGTAACTAACTTCTAAAGTATGAAAAGTATATTCATTCTCCCTTCAATCCTTGGCTTAAATAGCATCAGAAATGAGTTGGATTGGGCCCACAAGGCTTTAGAATTCGCTGGCCACGTTTTGCTTTAAGTGAACCAGGTGGCAGCAACGGCGCATGCGCGTACTATGCGCGTACGCGTCACCATGCGCGGTTCAACCATAGCAAATCTTATATCGTTTCAAAGCCCCGGATGTTAGATTTCCAACCCAACTAGAACCGCATCATTTGGACCTCTGTAGCTCAAGTTATGGCCGATTAAGTGCGAAGAGGTCGGGTTGACAGCTTTTGCATTTCCTTTATTTCTCCATGAGTTCTCCATTTCTACATGCTTTTCCTACATTCCCTTGGTCCAATCCTCGCCTCCTAAATCTAAATCACTTAGCAAACATATCAAGGCATATAATGGAATCAAGGAGAATTAGATTTAGCTATTTTAAGTCCTAAAAAGCATGTTTTCACTCTAAAGCACAATTAAAGGAGAAGTTATAAAACCATGCTATTTCAATGGATAAATGTAGGTAAAAAGGGTATAAAATCCCCTAAATCAAGCACAAGATAAACACTACAAATGGGGTTTATCACCTGGCAAGAACCGTTATGGTGTACCACTTGTCCAATGTTGCTATGGACGTGAGGATCGTAGTTGTTTATTGTCCACAAGTTGTGAAAGTGTTTGTGGGGATCGTGGTTATTTACCGCTTACGGGTGTGTGTTTTTCAATTGAAAAGCTTGCGAGGATCGTGGTAGTGTACCACTCGCAATGGTTGGGATCGTAGTGGTGTACCGCCCACCAGTTTTAAAGAGGACGATATTCAGGTTAGCTACCGGATGTGTCGGGTTCTGGAAAAGTAACTGACACGTGAGCGCACGGCCAGTAGGACAGGCATGCATCATGTTGCATTTGTTTGCTTTGTTTGGGTGTGCTTAAGTGTTTTGGTTTGCCTATAATTTGATGAATTCTGTTTAATTGGTAACTATGATATTTGTTGTAACTGTTCTTTAAATGTGCTTGCCTTGTATTTGTTTGTGCTTGTGATTGATTTCTGTTTTGAGTATTTGGTGGTGGACTAATGATAGCGGTGATGGGTTTTGTTGGGTCGGAGGTCGAGATTCGATTATATGTTGGGTCGGAGGCCGTGGATTGATTGTATTTGAGTTGGAGGCTGTGATTGGTTGGATCAGTGGTAAATTTTGGTTAAAATAATAGGTCCTTAGTAAGTGGTAAAATGTATGTAATGTTATTTTGCGTGAAATTTTTTTATAAGAAAAATGAGTTTTAGATTTGGATAATGAACTGATAATCACTGCGATTGAAAATAGTTTTATTTAAAATATCTTCTTATGACAATTCTTAAAAACCTTTTATTGAGAACCTGTGATGACAATGTTTTCACCCACTTACAGATTTTCTTTTTTAGTGATAGGTTCAGGAATCCTTGGTGCGAAGTCGCGACCGAACTACATATATATATATATAATTTGGTTTAGTCTTAGATTTTATTTTTTCCCTCGTCGTTTATTGTTTTGAGTTATAGAGGGGTAGAACTTGTATTTGAGAATCTTTGAATAAGTCTATGTATATAATACTATGTGAATATATACTTATTTGATTAAATAATTTAAAGTAAAGACTTTCCGTTTTCTTAAGTAAAATTTTAGTTTGTATTCACGAAAGCTCAACATTAGATAGATATAGTATGAAATTAAAGGAGTAGAGGTAGGTATTGTCCGGACTTTTAGTGTGATCATGAAGTGCTAAAAGTTAGGATGTTTCAACGATGAAAGATCATATCATGGCTTTGACTTTATCGTTTTGGTATGCTTTATTTTCACCCTTAATGGCATCTCTAAGATATATTTAATCAAGATGAATTTTGACATCTAGTATCCATGACATTTAGTATTCATGATAAGTAGTTGTTTTCAGATATATCAATAGCATTAAATTTAAGATGAGAGAGTTTTGATATAATAAAAATTTATTACCCGAGTCTTCTTAAATTTTGAGTGGTCTCGTACTGATAACATGTAAAATAAATAATTAAGGAAGATGAAATAAATATAAAATAAAAAAATATAAATGAAGAACTCTAGTATTAATATTCACTAATATTATTATCTCAATATAATAAAAATGATTCATATATATTCACTAATATATTGTAGCATAAATCTATAAAAAGAGAGATGTTTTATATTGATCTTGTATGTGTATTGTTCGAGACTTTACCCCTACTTATACACCTACCAAATTCATATTTTGAAACTTCATTAATTTAATCCATTTTAAGAACTTAAGCCTTCTTCTTATTGAAAAATTAAACCACCCATTTTAAAAACTCAAATCATTAATGGACATCCATATCACAACATCAACTACTAATATTCGCCGTAAAATCTTTACAAAATGTATGACTAACACTTTCTCATCCCACCATTAGAGTTTGTGTTTAGTAAAAATAAAAAAATTAAAAAATAATCAAAATTAATTTTATTTAATACTCATTTGTTGTTGTTAAAATTAATGAATACTAAATAAGATAAAAGTAAAGTATCGTTTTTGTCCTCAATATTTAAAGTAAATTTTAAAATTGTTCCTAACGTTTAAATCGTCATATTTAAGTCTTTAACGTTTTAAAATTGGCACAATATTGTCTTGCCGTTAGGGATCTCTTAATAGAATTGACGGCGGAACAAAATTGAGACGATTTCAAAATTTTAGGGACTTAAGTAGGATAAAAATGTTGGGGATAAAAATGATACATAGAAATAAATTTTAGTTTTATCCTTCAATAATATCAATTTTTTACGGTAAATAGTTATTCAATTATTTTTTAATTACATCTAAGTAAATTACACTTAATCACATTACTTTCATTCTAAGTAAATTTATTTTTTTATAATTTTACTCTTAAAGATTTTTACCCATCATGAAATATTTGTAAAATGACTAACAAAAACTTGCGAAAAAAATGAGCATGATATATATACAATAAAATATAAATTATACCTTTTGTCTTTAATGTATTGAAATTTTTTAATGTTTAATTTAGTTAAATTTTATTTTTAATTTTAAAATAAATTTTAGTTTTGTCCTTCAATAATATCAATTTTTTACAGTAGATAATTATTCAATTATTTTTTTAATTTTACTCTTAATCACATTATGTTTTAAATAATGACTAAGAACAAAATTAAAAAATAAATTAAGTAATTATTTGTGGTAAAAAATTGAAATTATTGAAAAAAAGATTTAAAATTTATTAAAAAGTTAGAAATAAATTTTAATTAAATTAAACATTAAACAAGTTCAATATATTAGAGATAAAAAAAATACAATTTATTCTTTATTATATATGTACATACTCTTTTTTTTTCTTTTTTTTTTAAGTTTATATACTAGTCTTTCTATAAGTATGAGTAAAAATCTTAAGTTAGTAATGCAATTCATTTTGTTAAAATTCTTTTTCATGTTACTTAATTTTGTAATTCTTTTAAGAGTAATGTATTGTTTTTGTTCTCAATATTTTGGTCTTATTTAAGTCTTTAATATTTTAAAATTGTCTCAATTTTGTGTCACCGTTAATTCTGTTAACAAATCACTAACGATAGGACAATATTAAAATAATTTTAAAATGTTAGAAATTTAAATAAAACGATTTAAATGTTAGGAATAATTTTAAAATATACTCTAAATATTAGGAATAAAAATGATATTTTATTCATAAGATAAATTTAAACTGATTGCGTTAATCTTTCATTATCTCTTTAGTAGTATCGTTATCATTATATGTTTATTTTTGTGGATAATATATTTTTGGAAATTTTATTTGCAAACTATTAAATAACATCTGTTTTCTTTATCCTGGCGTGCAACCTTTGGAATAACGAACAAAGTTGAATAAACAATTGCCGACAGTTGATAACATTCTGTCATGTCCCAATGAAGATCACCTAGTTCATCTTATTGACTTAATACTAATTTATAAGTCGACAATGATCCATTTCTACTATTTTTATGTAATAGGTGGCACTGAAATTCTTGACCGGAAAATGAGGTTACAAAGCCAGAGAGATTGAGGTAGTCAATATGATATCGGCTTCCTATCTCAGCATCACGAACGTGTTCTTTTTCTTTCTTACAAACGAAAATATCGATGACGTCCAAATTTGATCTTCTAGTTTTCATGATTAGATTTCGTGATTAAATCATCATTAAGTACAAGTGTATAAACATCCTCGTATATATACTGTGCTTATTGTGTTTATTACCGTAAACATGACAAAATCACAATGTACTACTAACTACTAACCATTAAAAAAAAAAAGAAAGTCAATCAACATCGGTCACTGTCAGCATATAGAAACGTGTTCATTTCGTTAGCTAGCTATCACCATCTAATCCACAGGCGGATGTTTTTATAAAGATGCATAAAATATTTTTTTTAGAGATGTTTATATATTGTATTATTATTAGACGTATTAATAAATTGGTTATTTTTAAATTTTTTAATAAATTAAAATAAAATCAATTTTTTTATAATAATAACAATAAATTTAATTTTTTTTTAAAATTTAATTGTATTTTAAAATTTTTAGGGATTTAAACGTCTGCAAAACAAAAATCAGGAATATATTTATCTTTTTATTAAAAAAATTTAAAGATATTCGGTTTAAATTGTATAATTCGATCGAATCAAATCAGATCTAATAATTATAATATAAATAATTGAATTTATTATTCTTACTACAATAAACTGATTTTGTTCTAATTTATTAAAAAATAAATTATTAACTAATTTAATAAAAATATCTAATAATAATATGACATATGTAAATTAAAATAGAATTTCTCGACCGTGTAATTTTATAAAACTTTTTATTATGAACGATTTTTTTAACTTCTGGGCAAATGTAGGAGTTTTGAGTGGATTGCTTATGTAGTGATTAAGACCTCATGATCACATGCATGCAGACGTTAATGTATTATATGAGTTAATAGTGAAAAAAAAACATCAAACTACGTAAATTACTTCGTAAAAGATATAACATTAAACAACTATATTACGTGTACATAAAAAATAATCACAAAAATAATTATTTATATAAAATATATATTAAAAAAATTAAATAATATATATATATTTTTTTATTTATAGAATATTTTTTATAAATTAAATTACTCATTTCGTGAATGATGACATAACATAAAATAATTTATCTCATATATTATTATTTAACTAACAGAAGAACTAATATTACAAATGTATATATCTTTCAAAATCCAATTTCAGACCTTTGATACTTAGATCGCAAACAATTAACCCAAAATTTTGAAACCATTTTGACTAAGCTAAAATTTATATTTTGTTCCTAATATTTTCAAAAAATTTTACAAATATTTTTAATATTTAATTTATTTTATCTTTGTCCCTAATATTTTTTATAAGCTACAATTTTTCTTAGACGTTAATTTTTTGACAGTCATCAGTTAATCAATCTTTTATTTTTAATTTTGTTACTTTTTCTCATCATCACCACCCATTGTTGTTGCCACCCACCATCTCTCACGCTAACCACCACCTCATTCTATTCCACACCCATAGTAATCAAACATGACTCGATCCATCCGATTTGAATAGAAATCGAGTCACTCGATCACCTAGTCATGCTAAGCATCCTCTGGATTGGCCCTGCATCAAACTCATTAACCTCGGTTTAACTCGTCCAGTTTTAAAAAATTAGCGACCCAGTTGAGCAACTTCTATAACTTGCATTAGGTCATGCTTCATTTTTGAAAAAAAAAAAAAAACTAAAACTGAAAACGACATCCTTTATTTTTTTTTAATAATAAAAAACTCTAATTTGCATTGACTCATCACTCATCACTCATCACTCTCAGACTCTTACACACTCTCAAGTCTCGCATTATTCTCTCAACTCAACTTTCTCATCTTCACATACAATAGCCAGTGCCCACATACTAGAAGAAAAAAGACTTTTAGCGACTAATTTTTAGTGGTCATAATATTATTGTCATAATTTTTTTAAAACTATTTTTTAGTGGCAATTATACATTTGCCATTAATACCATACACAACAAAAAAAACATTGAATATCGTTAAAAAAACGAATGAAATTCGATGGTAAATTATTTACTGACGGTATAAACCTCGCCGGTAACCAGTTATCGTCAGATATTTTCGTCCAATGGTAATTATCGTCGGATTTTGCAACGGATTACCTACCCGAAATATTATTTGGTTACCGGTAAATTTTTCCGCCGGTAACGTTAGCACTACAATATTCTGTTTTCCACACTATTACTGTCGAATTATGTCCTCGATAAATCTGACGGTAATGTCAATTTTTTTAAAAAAAATATTCTGACGCAACTTTTTTAAAATTTCTCCTTTTTAATTTTAATTTTAATTTTTTATTTGAATTTATTTTTCACACAATTAGTGGTCAAATTATATATAATAAAAATCAGTTATGTAATATTAAATATCAAATGTTCAAATAAATTAAAAGTCAAATAAGTCAAATACAATGAAACAGTAAAATAAAGCCCTAATCACTAAAGATCCTGGTAGTCATCGTCGTCATCATTCCTGTAGTCATATTGAGGTGGCGGAGAAGGCAACGATGTGTGTGTCCCACCAGCAGCACGGCTACAACCAATCGTACCGTTGCCATTAGCGTGCATCTAAGCCTGGTACAACGCCATCTGCTGCTCTATCCACTGAAGTCGCTCTAGCTGCTCCCTCCATTCCAGCCTGAGCTCATCCATGTCCGTCACGCATGTGAGGATTTCCTTATACCTCTCCCATGTCTCGTTCAGCTTTTGAGCCTGTTCGTGAGGGCTCTGGGTGAGCTCCTGCACCTGCATCCTCAAATCAATGTCTTCCTCAGAATCGACGACTCAACTGGTGGCAGAGGTGGACATGGAGGTGTGGAAGCTACTGTCGAAGAATGACCCCAAGCCGTATACGCAGTTCTTGTATGGCGCTGAGGCGGTCTCATGCCAAACCGCATTGGGATCAACAACTGAAGCAACAAAGCCACTGGAATCCTCCTCACTTTGTTGAGATTGCTAAGTTGCGGCCTCCGGTCGCTGTGTGTAGGACTCCTATGTAACACATGTTATTATGATTAAGATGATAGTTGTACAGTTAATTAAAAATTTTATATCTCAAGATCAGATGTTTACTCACATAATGATCCACAAATCACTGATAAGCAAATCTCTTTTAATTCTCCTTCAAAGTGTGGGTGTACTTGAAGGTCTCTGCCGATGTTGTAAGATCCAGAAAAATATTAACTAACTAATTAATTAATTTGAAGTGAGCTAAGAGGGTTTAAATCGTCTGGTCTGGGTTAAATATTTAAAATTTATAATTTTAAAAATTTACAGATAAAATCGGACTCAAAAAATTAATTAGAGCGCAAAAATATAAATAATTACGAAAATTGCATACCGACATTATAAATAACTGTACAAACTTAAGTCTATCCGGTACTTGATAAACCCCATTTTTAGGGTTTATCTTGTATTGAATTTAGAGTATTTTATCAACCTTTTCTCACATTTATTCAATGAAATAGCATAGTTTTATGATTGTCTCCTAAATTGTACTTAAGTGTAAAAACATGCTTTTTAGACCCTTAATTGGTTGATTTTAACTCACCTTTGATTCCACTAGATGCCTTGATATATTTGTTAGTGATTTTAGATTGAAAAGGCTAGGAATGATCAAAGGAATGGAGAGAAAAGCATGCAGAATGGAGAACACAGGAAAAAGCCAAAGATTTGGATATATTTATCCACGCGCACGAGCACTGTACGCACACGCGTGGATCGCGAAAACTCAATGGACGCGCACGCGTACTGTACGCGTACGCGTCGGTGGCCGCACATGATTTTTAAATAGAAAACATGCCCAGCGAATTCTGGGAAGCTGTGGGGCCCAGTTTGCAACCAACTTTGGCGCCAAAGTGCTTTAAAGGACCAAGGATTGAAGGGAATTGACATCTTTGCTCATTCATTCACATTAGGATTAGGATTAGTTAGTTTTAGAGAGAGAAGCTCTCACTTCTCTCTAGGATTAGAATTAGGATTAGGTTTAGGTCAATAATTTTAGATCTAGGTTTTAATTCATGCTTTTCTCTACTTCTACCTTTCAATTCTTTGTTGTTGCAATAATCATTCTTCTATTCTTTTGTTGTGATTTCCTTTATGTTGTTTCTATACTTTGTTGTAGATCTACTCTTGTTCCTTCTCTTCTCTTTCAATCCAATTTGAGGCAATTCATAATAATTGTGTTCCTTTTGATTGTTGTTGTTAATTCTTTGTAATAATTGTTGTTAGATTTCATTCCTGTTATCAATTTACTATGTTTTTCTTTTATTCCTTCTAAGTGTTTGATGAAATGCTTAGTTGGATTATAGTGTAGATTTTGTTCCTCTTGGCCTAGGTGGAGTAATTAGTGACTCTTGAGTTATCTAATGCCTTTGTTGATTGAAGATTAGAAGTTGCTAGTTGATTTGAATGTCTCTAAAGCTAGTCTTTCCTTAGGAGTTGATTAAGAATTGAGGAATCAAATTGATTCATCCACTTGACTTTCCTCCATGGTTAGAGGTTAACTAAGTGGGAGCAATGGACAATTTGTTGTCACAATTGAGGAGGATAACTAGGATAGGACTTCTAGTTCTCATATCTTGCCAAGAGCTTTGTTAGTTGTTAGTTTATTTCCTTTATGCCATTTACATTTCTTGCTTCTTATTCCAAAAACCCCAAAACATACCTTCAACCAATAACAAGACACTTTATCGCAATTCCTAGGGAGAACGACCTGAGGTTTAAATACTTCAGTTTATAATTTTAGGGGTTTGTTTTAGTGACAAACAATCTTTTGTATGAAAGGATTACTTGTTGGTTTAGAAACTATACTTGCAACGAGAATTCATTGTGAATTCTAAACCGTCAAAAATCCAATCATCAAAATGGCGCCATTGCCGGGGACTTGCAATGGTGTTATGTTATTGGTTATTGTACAAATGTGAATATTGTGAATAGGTTGCTTGTTTGCTTTAGTAGTTAGATTTTATCTCCTTGTTTTTGTGCTTTTCATTTTTTTTGCCTTTGCTATCATGAATTCTCACTTTGGCTATGTGTTTGGTTCTAATTGTGTTGTAGGAAATGTAAACTTCAATGATGACACTCATTATGGATGGAACCAACAAAGATGGGAGGAGCCTTAAGAAATTGATCACTTATAGGTATAATCACCATCCTAATATATGTCAATTCAATGGCTATGGTGAATATTCTTGTGACAATCAACAACCACCATCATGTGCCTATGAATCCTATCCTCAACATGAACTTCAACCATTCTCACAAGCCTTTCATTACCAAACATCTTCCTATGATCCATATCCATCATATGACCAATCACGCATACCATATTCTTATGACCATTATGAGCAAAAACCTCTAGCGCCACCACAACTTTATCATGACTATTGATGAGCGGATAATTTATACGCTTTTGGCATTATTTTTAGTATATTTTTAGTATATTTTAATTACTTTTTATTATATTTTTATTAGTTTTTAAATAAAAATTATATTTCTGGGCTTTACTATGAGTTTGTGTATTTTTTTGTGATTTCAGGTATTTTCTGGCTGAAATTGAGGGACCTGAGCAAAAATCTGATTCAGAGGCTGAAAAAGGACTGCAGATGCTGTTGGATTCTGACCTCCCTGCATTCGAAGTGGATTTTCTAGAGCTACAGAAGCCCAATTGGCGCGCTCTCAATTGCGTTGGAAAGTAGACATCTTGGGCTTTCCAGAAATATATAATAGTCCATACTTTGCTTGAGATTTAATGGTCCAAAACGGCGTTCCAAGTCAGCATAGAAATTCTAGCGTCAAAATGCCAGAACTGGCATGAAAGCTGGAGTTAAATGCCCAAACTGGCACAAAAGCTGGCGTTTAACTCCAAGAAAGGTCTCTACACATGAAAGCTTCAATGCTCAGTCCAAGCACACACCAAGTGGGCCCCGGAAGTAGAATTCTACACTAACTATTCTAGCTTACTCATTTTCTGTAACCCTAGGTCACAAGTTTACTATAAAAACTACTTTTAGTGATTCATCTTGTATCTCATGACACTTTACACGTTTCATATTATATTTCTGACGGCATGAGTCTCTAAACCCCATGGTTGGGGGTGAGGAGCTTTGCTGTGTTTTGATGAATTAATGCAATTACTGCTGTTTTCCATTCAATCACGCTTGTCTCTTCTCTAAGATATACACTTGTTCTTCAACTTGATGAATGTGATGATCCGTGACACTCATCATCATTCTCACCTATGAACGCGTGCCTGACAACCACCTCCGTTCTACCTTAGACTGAATGCATATCTCTTAGCCTCCTGATTCAGATAAGAGTCTTCGTGGTATAAGCTAGAATTATTGGCAGCCATTCTTGAGATCCGAAAAGTCTAAACCTTGTCTGTGGTATTTCGAGTAGGATCTGGGAAGGGATGACTGTGACGAGCTTCAAACTCACGAGTGCTGGGCGTAGTGACAGACGCAAAATGATTAGTGGATCCTATTCCAGCATGAGTGAGAACTGACAGATGATTAGCCGTGCGGTGACAGCGCATTTGGACCATTTTCACTGAGAGGACGGATGGTAGCCATTGACAACGGTGATCCACCAACATACAGCTTGCCATGGAAGGAGCCTTGCGTGCATGAAGAAGAAGACAGTAGAAAAGCAGAGATTCAGAAGATAGAGCATCTCCAAAACCTCAACCTGTTCTCCATTACTGCAAAACAAGTATTTATTTCATATTCTTTTGCTTTTTACAATTAAATATGAGAATTATTGATATCCTGACTAAGAGTTACAAGATAACCATAGCTTGCTTCAAGCCGACAATCTCCGTGGGATCGACCCTTACTCACGTAAGGTATTACTTGGATGACCCAGTGCACTTGCCGGTTAGTTGTGCGGAGTTGCAAAAGTGTGATTGTAATTTCGTGCACCAAGTTTTTGGCACCGTTGCCGGGGATTGTTCGAGTTTGGACAACTGACGGTTTATCTTGTTGCTTAGATTAGGAATAATTTATTTTTGTTAGTTTAGAGTCACTAAATTTGAGTCTTTTATTTGAGTTTAGTTTCATATTTTAAGTTTGGTGTCAATTGCATGCTTTTATTTTCTTTCAATTTTTCGAATTTGCATGTTCTTAGTTCTTTCTTGATCTTTAAAAATTCTAAGTTTGGTGTCTTCTTTGTGTTTTCCTTCAAATTTTCGAAAATTTGTGTTTTATTTTCTAAAAATTTTAAGTTTGGTGTCCCTTGTGCTTTTATTTACTTAAAATTTTTTCAAAAATTTGTTCTTGGTGTTCATCTTGATCTTCAAAGTATTCTTGATGTTCATCTTGACATTCAAAGTTTTCTTATTTGTTCTCTTTGTTTTGATCTAAAATTTCTAAGTTTAGTGTCATTTTGTTGTTTTTCTCTTTCCTCATTAAAATTCAAAAATAAAAAAATATCTTTTCCTTATTTTACTCATAAATTTCGAAATTTTGCATTAAATTAGTCAAAGATTTTCAAAATCATACATTTTTTTTAGTCAAGTAAAAATTCTAATATCAAAAATTGATCTTTTCAAATCTTTTTCAAAAATCAAATCTTTTTAATTTCTTCAATCATATCTTTTCAATCATATCTTTTTTTTTATAAATTACAATCATATCTTCTCAATCATATCTGTTTCAAAATAATTTTTAATCATATCTTTTTTATTGATAATTCCAAAATCTTTTCAATTAATTAATTAATTTAGTTTTCAATTTGCTTTTGTTTCATTTTCTTCTAATTTTCGAAAATCATATCCAAAATTTTTCAAATCTTTCTAATTAATTAGCCATTTTAGCGTTCGAATTATTTATTTATCTTTTTACTTTTTCTTATAATTTTTGAAACTTTTATTTCATTTTTCATTTATTTTGTTTTATTCGGTTACTTTTAATTAAAAAAAATTTAAAAATATAATTTAATTACAATTCATATCAATTCCCTTTTCTCCATCATGGACATAAGTGGAGATGAACAGTCCAGAAGGACTCTAGGATCATATGCTAACCCCATTACAGCGCATTTGGACCATTTTCACTGAGAGGACGGATGGTAGCCATTGACAACGGTGATCCACCAACATACAGCTTGCCATGGAAGGAGCCTTGCGTGTGTGAAGAAGAAGACATTAGGAAAGCAGAGATTCTGAAGACAGAGCATCTCCAAAACCTCAACCTGTTCTCCATTACTACAAAACAAGTATTTATTTCATGTTTTTTTACTTTTTACAATTAAATCTGAGAATTATTGATATCTTGACTAAGAGTTACAAGATAACCATAGCTTGCTTCAAGCCGACAATCTCCATGGGATCGACGCTTACTCACGTAAGGTATTACTTAGACGACCCAATGCACTTGCTGGTTAGTTGTGCGAAATTGCAAAAGTGTGATTGTGATTTCGTGCACCAACTATCATCAAGAACAACCTCAATCTCCACATCCGTACCAAGAAGAATCACCTTCCTACTATGAACCCTTTCTCCAAAATAATGAACCTTTCTATCCACCCCAAGCCCCAATAGATGATTCTCTCACCTTGTTACTTCAAGGACAAGCGGATATGCAAAGGAACACCCTAGAGTTTGTGACTAACTTGACCAAGGTAGTGCATACTTTAGCCTACCAATGCTTGAACGCTCAAGGTGCTTCTATAGCCACATGTGAAGAATCAATTGAAGATCATAGCATGAAGGAGAGATTGGAAACTCCGGTAGGAAATGAGGAATGTTATTTTGTATTGGAGCAACTAGAGGAAGCCATGATTGTTGAAAAAAAGGAAAAAGTGGTTGAAGATTTAGGAGATGCTGAAAGTCCATGGGAATGTAGCATCATGAAGCACTCTTCCAATAAGCTTGATATTGATGTTGAGGAGGGTGTGCAACCTCCAAGGCATATCATAGTTAGAGACTTGGAAGAGGTTTATCAAGAGATGGATTCAATCATGGATGAATTTCTTTCTACAATTGAATCCTTTCCTATTGGACATGAAGTTAAAATTATAGAAGAATGTGCACAACCTCCCATACCCTTGGTGAGCAATGAAGAAGAGAATGAATCGGAAGAGAGCTACCAAAAGGAAAATGTTAAAATTGAAGAAGCTTGCGAAGAGGTGGAGATAGTCAAGGAAGAGCACAAATGAGTGGAGCTTGCAAGATCATTGGGACTACCCCTTCCTAAGTCACCATCCTACACAACATTCAAGTGTAAAATTCTTATTCCTAAGCTTTACTTTCTCACTTGAATATGGTTTGATTGAAAATGATGGTCAACTTAGAGCTCTTTGTGGAGTTAAGAGTAGGAAAGAGTTGTGTAGTGGTTGGAAACATCACTCTAAGCTCATGACGGTTACATGCTCAAAATTCAAGAGCAATGGTTGGTGTGGAACCGAATTACATTGGTCTAGGAGAATGTTTGGATGCCTAATTGAGAATTTACAAACCTTGTCACTCGGATCTAACGATGGTAATCAATAACAAGATGGGTGCAAGAACAAGGTTTGGGACCCCGGAATTCAATTCTACAATCAACACTCTTGGGGTCTTGTTACTTGCTCGAGCTTACTTGAAAGCTTTATGTGCCTAATTTGGGATCCCGGTGCTCATTGGAGATGCAAACAATGGTGAGGATTCAAAAATGAATTCAAGCATAAGCCACCATAGCAAGGACCCCATCATAACTCCAACTTAAGGACAATAAACAAAAGTGCTAGGTGGGAGACACCCCACCATGGTAAAATCTTTTCATTTTTCCTTTTTGTACATATTGGTAAAAGTAGTTTAATTTCATGTTTTGATTAGTTTGTTGGGTTTAGTTGGTAGTTTAGTATGCTAAATAAGGTTTATGGTGTTTTGGTAGCTGTTTGGAGGTTTGGAATGCTTGGTTTAGTGCAAAAACATAGAAAAATTTTGAAAAACAGAGCACCATCCACGCGTACGCGCACCTCACTCGTACGCGTGCATCAAGCATTTTCGACCATCCACGCACACGCGTCATGCACGCGTACGCGTGGATTGAAAAATTCAACCTCCCAGCCAAAGACCCGAGAGTTGCGCGTGCACTGTGCGCGCATTGTGCCTGAGGCACAAACGAACTCACGCGTACGCGTACATGACGCGTATGCGTCACTCTCGAAATACTCCATCGACGCGCACACGTGACCCATGCATATGCGTCGCGTCCATTGCACCATCATCCACGCATGCGCGCCATGCATGCGTACACGTGGATGCCCCTTCCTTCACTTCACTTCTTTTCTTATCCTCTTTCCATTTCTTCCCTTCTCCTTTCTTCTTCCCTTCTCCTACCCCTCATCCAACACTTCCAAACGCTATCCCTAACCACTTATTTTAGTTAGTCAATTAGTTAGTTACTTTAATTTTCATTTTATTTTCTATTTTTTTCATTATAAGTGTTAGATTATTAACCGTGTTTACTATCTCTTGCTGCTGATAATTAATAAGATGTTAGTTTAACATCAATTTTTGTTGATTTCAATTGTTGGATTCCTTGATTGAGGTTATAATTTGCTACTTGGTTTTGAGTTTTTTCATACTTAATCTTGTGAATACCAAGTGATGAGAATTACCATCGAGCTTGTAACTCTTCTTGAATTGCATGATTTGGCCACCATGTAATTTGAATCCTTTTCTCGATTAGGTGATTTCTTGATGGATGTTGTGCATTTATCTTAATGCATTGTGCTTCTTGATCATATGCATCCATATGTGTTAGCTTGAATGCTCTCATACTTCTTTAATGCTTGTTTTACCTTATGAGCTTACTTAGAGTATTTCAAGTACACTAGGATGAGTGAAGTGCATGCCTCTTTGTGACATAGTTTTTATGCAAGTGTGTATTCAAGACCGCATGCATCTTAGACTCACACACCTACTCTCCTTAACGTCACACTAATCCACTCACTCAATTCTAGTGATTTACCTCATTCCAACAATGTATGCTTCCTTGCTTTTGTATTCCCTCATCTTATGGTGTTATTTCCTGTCTTCATGAATGATGCACTGCAAGCAAAAACAGAAGCAGAAGAAAGAACACGCAGCATCGGTTGACCTAGCAGCTGAAGGTAGCAATCCAGAGAGTCGCCATACCCCCTTGCTCATCTTTGAGTGCACCGAAGATGGTGCAAACTTTTAAGTGTGGGGAGGTCATCCGACCAATCGGCGATTTTGGGTGACAAATTTCTAATCTCAACACTTTTGCATTTCATTTTAGGTCTTTTAGGATTTTTGTTGTGTTTTCTTAAGTTTGCATATATATAACATAATAAGTTTAGTCAAAATAATGAGATTTTTCTCAAGATTTCTATCTATAGGGCATCTCAATTGATTTGAGTGAAAACTTTTCATTGAACTTGTTTGAATTATATATATCTTGTGGATCATATTTTTGAGCTAAGAACACACAAACTAGTGAGAATTGAGCCTAATAGTGTGGTTACATCTTATAACCACTTATTTTCCTACTTGTGTGCATTATTCTCTTTTTATGATTGAAATCTTTGATTTGTTTGATTCTTTATGTCTATTATTTTGTGTATTCATGCATTTATATGATTGAGGCCATCATTTCATTTAGCTCACTTGTCCAAAAAGCCTTACCTTTTATCTTCCATTGTTAGCCAATTTGAGCCTACGATTAACCCACTTGTTCTTAATTTAGCACATTACAAGCCTTAAAGTGGAAAACAATAAATGTCCTTATTTGGATCTTTGATTAGCTTAGGCTAGTGTGTGTGTATCATTCAAGTGTGGGAAAACTTGGGACATTGGGTGAGAAAAAGGATAGTTTTGTGTTTTTATTAAAGATATTGGGAATTGGGTACATGCTCATGTATTAATCAAATGCTAGACCTTGTGCATTGATGTTCTTGTATATAGTTTGAAAGAAAGAAAAAAAATGGAAAAAACAAAAGAAAAAGAAAAAAAAATAATATGGAAAAGAAAAGAAAAAATAAAAAAAGAAAGAAAAAGAAAAAAAGAAAAGAAATAAAAAGGGACAAAATGCCCCGAAGTAAAACAAAATAATAAAATCAATGCATAAGTGTTGTGAAATGGAAAGGAAATGCATGAGTATGTAAAAAAAGTGAAAAATAGGTAGTTAGGCTAGAACTTAATTGTATAGGTTGTCATAGGTTAGGTGGGAACGTCTAAGCTTATCAAAGATTCAAATCTCAAGTCCACTTGACCAAATATGCATCCTACCTTGACCCTAGTCCCATTACAACCTATGAAAAGACCTCATGATAATTGTATGCATACATGGAATAAATGTTGATTGTTAGAAGAAAAACAAATCTTGGAAAGCATGATTTGGGGAGAATTGAGTGAATTGACCCTAAACACTTGAGCGAATAGAGTGCAAACACATCCAGTGAGGGTTCGATTGCTCAATTACATGTCTCACCTAGATTCATCTTTTCTTGCAAGTTTGAAAAAATATTTAATAACTTAATTCAATTGTGGGTTAGACTTGCTAGTCCTTAGCCCTTGTGCATATATGCTTCTTGGGAATTGATTTATTTTGACCAAGCAATTGCATTCATTTAGATAGTTGCATATAGGTAGATTGCATTTAGCCAGTTTACATTGAATAAATGTTGATATCCTTTATTTTATTCTTGGTATAGCATGAGGACATGCTATGGCGTAAGTGTGGGGAGGTTGATAAACCCCGTTTTTAGGGTTTATCTTGTGTTGAATTTAGAGTATTTTATCAACCTTTTCTCATATTTATTCAATGAAATAGCATAGTTTTATGATTGTCTCCTAAATTGTGCTTAATTATGAAAACATGCTTTTTAGACCCTTAATTGGTTGATTTTAACTCACCTTTGATTCCACTAGATGCCTTGACATGTTTGTTAGTGATTTCAGATTGGAAAGGCTAGGAATGGATCAAAGGAATGGAGAGAAAAGCATGCACAATGGAGAACACAGGAAAAAGCCAAAGATTTGGATATATTCATCCACACGCACGCGCACTGTACGTGCACACGTGGATCGCGAAAACTCAATGGACGCGCACGCATACTGTACGCGTACGCGTCGGTGGCCGCACGAGATTTTTAAATAGAAAACGTGCCCAGCAAATTCTGAGAAGCTGTGGGGCTCAGTTTGCAACCAACTTTGGTGCCAAAGTGCTTTAAAGGACCAAGGATTGAAGGGAATTGACATCTTTTTCTCATTCATTCACATTAGGATTAGTATTAGTTAGTTTTAGAGAGAGAAGCTCTCATTTCTCTCTAGGATTAGAATTAGGATTAGGTCTAGGTCAATAATCTTAGGTCTAGGTTTTAATTCATGCTTTCATCTACTTCTACTTCTCAATTCTTTGTGTTACATTCATCATTCTTCCATTCTTTTGTTGTAATTTTCTTTATGTTGTTCCTATACTTTGTTGTAGATCTACTCTTGTTTCTCTCATTCTCTTTCAATTCAATTTGAGGTAATTTATAATAATTGTGTTTCTTTTGATTGTTGTTGTTAATTCCTTGCAATAATTGTTGTTAGATTTCATTGTTGTTGTCAATTTACTATGCTTTTTTTATGCCTTCCATGTGTTTGATGAAATGCTTGGTTGGATTATAGTGTAGATTTTGTTCCTCTTGGCCTAGGTAGAGTAATTAGTGACTCTTGAGTTATCTAATGCCTTTGTTGATTGAAGATTAGAAGTTGCTAGTTAATTTGAATGCCTCTAAAGCTAGTCTTTCCTTAGGAGTTGATTAGGACTTGAGGAATCAAATTAATTCAGCCACTTGACTTTTCTCTATGGTTAGAGGTTAACTAAGTGGGAGCAATGGACAATTGTGGTCACAATTGAGAAGGATAACTAGGATATGACTTCCAATTCTCATACCTTGCCAAGATATTTGTTAGTTGTTAGTTTATTTCCTTTGCCATTTACATTTCATATCTCTTATCTCAAAAACCCCAAAACATACCTCATAACCAATAACAAGACACTTTATCACAATTCCTAGGGAGAACGACCCAAGGTTTAAATACTTCGGTTTATAATTTTAGGGGTTTGTTTTAGTGACAAACAATCTTTTGTATGAAAGGATTACTTGTTGGTTTAGAAACTATACTTGCAACGAGAATTCATTGTGAATTTTAAACCGTCAAAAATCCAATTATCAGTATTGCGTATGAGAAAAATAAAACTGTAATAATAACCAGAAAAACATTTAAAAAAAAAACCGAAATATTTATCTTAAAAATTTTAACCCTAGGTGGGGCCAATGGGTGAAAGAACAAAAACGCCCCTCACCCACTTAACATAAAAATGTGACTCTTCCCTAATTTCACACACTCTACCAATTTGGAGAGGGAAGCACAAAAGTGAGAGAGAGGAGAAGAGAAAATCTAAGTTCACTATTAACATCTCCATTTAAATTCGCTTTTCTCTCAATTTGGAGCTCCGATCAAAGATCTATTTATGGCCACGCGATCGCCTCATCATCCTCTTCAATTTTATCTAACTTTTGTAGTGGCAACCTCAAGAACTTTAGCCCATTTTTCCATTCCATGTTATTTTTGAGTTTGGGGATTGAAGTGTTGAAAATTTGTGATTTTGATACTTTAGGAGAAGCTCAAATACAATTTCTAGTTAAATTTTGACCATGATTATGTGGAGCAAGGTAAGAAAACTAAATCACTCCATTATCCCTGATTTTGAGTGAAAGTCCTAATGTAAATACTTGATAATTGAAGTAATTAGATTGAAATAGAGTAGCTTGGATGCTTGGTGTGAATCTGGGGTAATTAATAAATACTTAACCCATAAACTAATTATTATTTAAAGAAATTAAAAAATTAAATTTCATAATTTAAAAAGGTAAAAATAATTAAAATACGAATTTTGACACTAATTTTAAAGATTTTGACCCAAAGTTGAGCCAACGAACTAGATCAGGTGAACCAGGCCTAAGTGGGCTCAAGCCCACACACTCAACCCATGTATGTAAGCTCCAAATCAAACATTCCCCCTTTAATTCATGTGAATCATGCTACAAGGGAGAAGAGGATATGAAGAACCCTAACCCACTTTTCATTCCAATCTTCCATCTCCCATAACTTTCAATCCGAAGCTCTGATTGACGATCCATTTATTGTCACGTATTTATTTTGTTGATCTCTTTGATTCTAGCCCAACAAAGTGGTAAGAAATTCTAAATTTTGTGCCCAGTTTTCACCCCTTCAATTTTTGCAATTTTGGTTTTTAATATTGAGAGATTTTATAATTTTAATGATTTAGGGGTGCTCTAGTGCGAGAGATAGCCGGGTATTATTTAAATACTCAGTGGATAATGGTAAGGAAATCCTAACCTTTGTGAATTGGTGAAGTAGGAAACCTTGTATTGATTATTGTGAAATTGTGTGAAATTAGATTATATGCATGTGAAATTGGAGTCAAATGGAAGGTCTTGAATTCTTGATTTGGAGTAATTGTGGTTGGGCTAACTGAATTGGAGCTTGGAACCTTTGGAGGCTTATGTGGAGAAGGAGATTTTGAGGTATTGTGGCTTGGGGAGGAATCGGCCAAGGTATAGTTTTGGTTTCTAGTAGATAATATGTAGTGTTGTGTGAAAACTTAGGCTAGATGATCGTAGGATAAGTTCAATTGTATGAATTGATTATTTGAGTCAAGACTTGATTTAGTATATGGATAATAGTTGAATTTGGTGGATTGATGAATGTATTGAAATGATTGTGAGTTGATTAAGAAAGTGAGAATGTATGTTGATATTTAATGTTGATATTAGTGGTAATTATGAGTAGAAATTATTGATTTGATTAATGAATTAGGTGCTATTGTGTTTGTGAAGTGATTGATAAGCTTGTGATAAAGGTTAAGAGTAATTGGTATGGTTGTGGTTGGGATTTGATTGATTTTAAGTTGAGCATTTTAGGAAAAACTAGAGGATTTGATGAATTCAATGAAAAAGTTGAGTTTAATGAGAATTGTTGAATGGAATCGATGAATTTATATGTTGGAAGGTTGTGGAATAGTTGAAAAGTATGTGAACATGATTTAAGAATATTGAGACTAATTTGGTTGTACAACAATTGGTTTTGAATTGAGAGTTTTGGCAAATTTGAGGTTTTAAACTTTTTGGTAAAAACAAAATTTTGACCAACTTTGGTGGGCTATAACTTAGCTTCTGAACTCCAAAATTTTGTGAAACTTATTTTGAATAAAAATTAGATTTGTGAAGTTTATAACGTTCGAAAAATGGGTTAAAAATAATTTTTTCAAAAAAGTTATGCACGTTCGAAGTTGGGTGTGTAAAACTGGTTTTCTGTAACTTAACGGCTTTTTGAAGGATTTTCTACTCATGCGTACGTGACATGCCACCCGACATGAGCATTGGGCTCTGCTCATGAGTCTCGCTTTTACGGACATGTTATGTGTACGTAATTTTGGCAATTTTCACACTCATGCGTATGCATGAGGCATGCGTACGCATGATCAGCCAGCTTTGCACAAGTTGCGATTTTGAGTTTTAAACCTTTTTTCTAACTTTCCAAACCTCTTTAACACTTGTTTAACATCCGTTAGCGAGTTTTTAAGCCTTAGAACAAGAGCGAATAGATTAAATAAGTCGAGGAGATATTGGGAAAGATTTGTAGAGCGATGACTAAATATTGAGATGTTAGTAATGTTGAGTGTCGATTTTATTAATCTTTCCTTCACGGGATCCTAATTATAATATCATCCTTCTATAATTATGTATGTGTCATTCTTTTAGGTTTTGTGATACCTCACCATCTTTGATTTACGACTTGCGTAAAGCTCTGTATAGTGAGATGTTACAAATATCGCATCACAATCCAACGATTTCGACTACACATGTTGCATTGAAACAATATGTTAGGATGCCTACTAATGATATGTCAAACAATATAACTAAGTTAATAAGAAAATTAGAGAAACTACATACTAGCCTGCCTTAATCTTCATGAAGGTCGCTGAGCTGCTGGTATACTTGGAAAACCTAGCTGATGTCCTGTTAGCTCTGTTTGTGAGACGCCGATGCCTGAACCCCTCATCGATCTCCCAATGAACATACAAAGCCTTCTTGATTTTCAGGCGAAGCTAGGAAGTGAGGTGGTCGTGGGCTAATTAAGGATGTAAATTATCAAGAATTGATAATTCAATATATATACTCGGGCTAATTAATCACAATTTAATCACAACTTAGTGAAAAAATTTATTTAATTTGCATAAGTATCAATTGTAAAACAATGACTACAAAACACAAACATTACACTAAAATCCTCATAACAAATATACTTGAATTTTTTATGATTTTACACTCAAAGTTCTATAGTGAGATTCATGTCAAAACACAAGATGAGAATATTATAATAGTAGATAGTGAAGATAAAGCTGCAATGAGATTGTTTTATCAAGCTATTTATAAGGTTAGAGATGAGATGGTGAAGAAGTTTTAAAGGAGAAAGAATATTATATAACCTCACTTACAAATTTTAAATACTCGCTGGAATTCACAACTTTGCAAAAATCTTCACACTATTTGGATATTGGTTAAATCCAACTTTTTGATTCAATGTTGATGAGTATGAAAAACATAAGCTCACAATATCTCCATATTTGCAATCTAAGTTGACTATGAGATGAGATATTTAAAAATGTTGAAAAATATTTTGAAAGACAATCTGCAATACGTGAATAAAATAAAGTGATGCAACGTAAATTTTTTATTAAGTTTTGCCTTTCATCATTGTAAATTATGATTGTAAATATATTGTCTCACCTTATGTTAAGATCAATGGTGAAAATCTCATAAAGTGGAGTATTAAGTCTGTAAGAGTTGGTCATTCATGTTTTAAGAAAAAAACTTGCAGTTCTTCAAGTTATGAGTGAAATTAAAGTATTTTTTAATATATTCACATAAAGAAAAGGAATCAATTAGAGCAACAAAAGCTTAATGAGCTTGCTTTTATTTATTATAACTTGAGGCTAAAACTATAACACCCTCACTATCAAAATATCACGCTTTTAGTTGCGTCACTCTGATAGCAAGAAGTCGACGATTTTGTATACTTAATAATAATGTAGGAGCCTTTGACTCGAAACCGTATTGCTGTTTTCTTTGAAAAACCGAAAAAATACTTTATCTTGAAAACAAACAAGCATATTTTATATACAAAACTTATTACATAAGTAGCTTATAAATATAATGCACGTACAAAACATACAACTCCTATCCCTCTTACAATATTATAATAACAAAGGCAAGGGAAGAAAAATTATTTAACTAAAACAACAACATCGTATAAACAAAATGCAATAAAACACTTCATAAGCTCCTTCATCCGATTCCTGAAAAGGTAAAGCTGTAGGAGGATGAGAACCTAACCACATGATCTCACAATGGATTTCCAGAATTGTCATAAGATGATACGTGTAAAGAAAAGAATATAGTTCAAAAACAGTGATTTTCATTTGTCTTATAAATATTTTAAAATATCACAGTATTTATTTATCCAAACTTAACATTTACACCATACTTATAAGAATTCCAAATAAGTTACTTTACCATATCATTTCAAAGCATATCCCGGGATAACCTAATCAAACTTACCAATTGTAACACCCTCACTACCAGAATGTCACGCTTCCGGCTGTGCCACTCTAATAGCAAGAAGTATTACGACTACTTTATATACTAAATATTAAAATAGGAGCCTGTGACTCGACACCGTATCGCTGATTTCTTTGAAAACTGGAAATAAATACTTTATCTAAAAAAAAACACATAGATTCATATACAAAATTTCTTACCTAATAGCTTATAAAATAATATACATATAAAACACAAAACTCCTATCCCTCTTACAGAATTGTAATAACAAAGACGAGGGAAGAAAAATAATCTAATTAATACAACATCATATAACCCAAAACACAGTATAACTATTCATAATAGTTCTTCATCCGATTCCTAAAAAGGTAAAGCTGTAGGCGGTGAGAACCTAACCACACGGTCTCACCACGGAGTTTTAGAATTGTCATAAGAAGATATTTAATAAGAAAACTGTTTTCAAGCTCAGTGATTATCTTTGCCTTATGAATCCTTTTAAAAACCAATAGCTAATCGTTCAAAATCTTTTCCAAGAAACAATGTTTAATCTTTCAGAAATCCAAAACCTTTCTTTTCTTATAAGAAAATCTCAATCAGAAACCAACCACGCAATCAAACAACACAATCATCAATTCAGCACCAAAGTTCATTCTCAAATGTAGCACACTAGGACAAACACAAGCAAGACAGATAAGAAAAGCACATGTTTAGGTAGCAGTTATAGCAAATAATTCAGGTAGCAGTTAAGAACAGTTTAACAATTAGGCAAACCAAAACAAGTTCAAACCCCAGCAAAACATACAAATGCATATGATGCATGCCTGTCCTATGGCTAATGAACTCATCTGTTGGTTATCCAGCCAACCCAATAAGTCCAAAAACCTTAGACTATCCCCCGACGTGCATCCCCAAGAGTCTATGCATAGATTTTTATCAAATAATCAATATTGCTCAATGGGGGTTAACATTCCCGGGAATTTATAGTGCCCAGTCACCCTTACGTCGTAGGGTCAATAGAGTATCGAGTTTTCAACCTGGTACACATGGTGGCAAGCCACAGTACTTTACCCAGGGAACTCATGTCTCAGATAATTCAAATTTATAAGCCATATGGATAATTCATTCAACATTCATCGACATCTAAGTCATTCTCAATATCATTATCATTCGTCAATCCATATCTTATTTCCAAATTCATTCAAAAGTCATATTTCAAAGTCAATCCTCATCATCCTTCTTCCTATTCTGTTCATCAATAATCCCAATTCAAAACACAATTCTTTCTTTGATAAATAAATCAATCTTAAAACATATAAAGTTTAAAACCAAATCTTTTCAGATAATACTTTAAAGAAACTTCCGATTTCTTAAAATTTTGGCAGCATCTCCTCTAAAACTCGGACACTGCCACCCTCTTCGGGTCCCATCCAAACATTTCTCAAACCTTTCCTCAACCATTTCCAAATCTCAATCATTTTCTGAAATTCAACTAGTTCCAATATCAAATTATTTTCAAATCGAATCAATTTCAATAATAAAACTCTTTTTAAAATCAAATCAGTTCAAATATTAAATCATTTATAAATTCAGACTAACTCAAAATCAAACCGCTTCCAGCATCAATTTAATTTCATATCTCAAATTATTTCCAAAATCAATTTATTTATATTACCAAGTAAACTCCAAAACCAAGAAAAAATCCACTTTTCATAATAATCAAGTAAATAACATTTCAAACCGGTCTTTTATCAACCACCATACACCACTCACGCAATCAAGCACCCAATAATCCAGTCTAACAAACCATCACATCCACAAGACAAATATAATCACAGAAGTATATATTTTTTCATCAATATCTACTTATAACAACTATGTAATATAAAATAGATTTTAAAAAAACCCCTATCTCGACTCGTCGAAACCATAACCCAAACGCATCACAGAGAATCTTTTCCCTCAGCCCGCAACAACATAGCCTCAATCATAGTTCCTTACTGCTTCTGCAACATCACCCGCAACTTTAATCATGATATAAAATAACCAAAATTCACCCCTAAAGCACAAGCGTCACAAATTCTTTAATAACGTATAGCAGAAAAACAACTAAACTAGTTTCTTTTGAAGAGTAAAACAGCTTACTGAGATTGAGGATAAGTGGGGGAACGAAGTCGCAGGGCTTCGACGAGGTCCAACAGCGATTAGAACTCCGGTGACGGCGGCTGTGACAACATGCAATAACGACAACATTACAGAAATTCAAAACGGAAACTAGAACCAAAAACACCCTTACCGACAACGGACCTCGATGACAAAAGCTTCATCCACCGGCCACAGAGGCATACCCGGCAGCCAGAGGCTCCAGCAATGGTGGATATGGCGGCGACGGGTCCTCCAACAGCGGCAGAACGTGATAGCTTCTCTTCTCTCTCTCCTTTGCTCCCGAGCTCGCTCTCTCTCTCTCTGGCTCCGCTATAAGTGGCGGTAACCGACCCCATGACGAGGACGGCGACGGCACGAGTACAACAGCGGTGGCGACGGGCTTCACCGTGAGGGCAATGCTGGCGACGCAAAAAGCAACTGGACGCGGTGGTTGAATTTCAGCTCGACCTCAGATCCCGCTCTCTCTCCTTCGTGCGTCTCTCCTCCCCGCGCGGTCTCCTTGGCGCTGGCGCAATCGGCGTCGCAACGCGACGGCAATCCTGAGCGGCGCGGCGGCTCCCTCGCGGCACTCTCCTTCTCTCTCAGACCTCCTATTTCCTCTGTCAGCAGCGGCGGCGACGGTGGCAGTGGCACCCACCGCGCCGCCTTCCCTCGTCCCTCTTCCTTCGAACTACCCCCTTTATTTTTTCTTTCTTTCTTCCATGTTTCCATGTCTCCCTCTCTGTTCTTTCCTTTCTTTCATTTCTTTCTCTCTTCCTTTTTTTTTTGGTTTTTGTTGAAGCAATTAGGTATTAGGTTAAGGGATTGACGGTGGGGTGGTAAAAGGTTAGGATTAGGGTGGTTTAGGTAATTTTAATAAAATTAGGGATATAGAGTATTAATTAAAAACCTAATTTAATCTATTAAAATTATTTTGAAAATATTATTTGATTATTAATTTACTAATTATCTTTTAATCAAATACTTTAATTTAAAATTAAAGATAATATAATTAATTTTCTTTGTTTATAAAATTAAAGTATTAATTTCTAGAATCTCAATTATTTAACTAAATTGTATAAAATTCTTATTCTTTTACAACTGTTAAGCTGTATAATTTAAATATAAAAAATTATTCAATAATTATAAAATTAAGAAAAATTTCTAATTTAATTGTCAAAACTTGATTTAATTACTTTTAATACAATAATTTCTAAAAATAAAGTCTTTACTGAATTAATAAATTGAAATTAACTCATAATAATATTTTTCAAAAATTCTGGTTCTTACATCCTACCCACTTTATAAAAATTTTCGTCCTCGAAAATTAAAATAATACATAAGATATTGCTTACTTTTAATACTTTACTTTTGAATACTTTATAAAAGCAAGAAGTCTTGGTATATATATAAATTTTCAAATACCGAATAAGCCATAAGACTTAGATATAAAAGAAGAAGGTGGCGTAAAGCATAAACTACAAGATAGGCTGATAATAAAGAGGTTATATGGTGTCAATACTTTACCAAAACTTGAAGAAATAGAATAAAGTACAAATTTTTCAAAATAGGCGTTTGCAAAGACAATGTGGTCGACAGGCTAACGCTTTTGTTCCCTTAATTAATCAATCACTAGCTACTTTCCAAGTCGCTTATCACTCCGTTTCAAGTTCACTCGAATATCCAACGTCATTTTCAACACTTTATCTTATATGAAAAAGCTACTCAACTTCCATTCCTTTTGAATTCTCATCTTTATCCACGCTCAACCATTAACTTTGGCTTCCAGCTAACTCACTCGATGTTTTAAACTCACTTGTCGTCAAGCGGCTTCTAATCAATCGATCTAATTATTTCAAAAACTTTAATAATCTGACACTCACTTAAACACGTCAATGCAATGACACTATCTCATGTTACTCCGATCACTTAGCTAACTTATTACAAGTTATCATGTATGCATCGAGCTACTGTAAATTTAAACCTCCTCTTAACAACATTTTTTTGCCGAATACAAATGTCCTAACTTGCAACGTCTCGGACTTTCAAGATTCACTCCTCATCTATCAGTCGTTCCCTAAAGAGCTAACACATCGGTTTCTACCTCTAAGGACCACGTGTGACATTAAGATAAGCGTGAGTACTATTCGCAGGAAGAGAAGAATAAGTGACAAAGATATGTTTCTCATGAATTTGGAAGGAGGTGTAAGTTTGCAACTAAGCAACGATGTACAGGTACGAAAAAATATTTTCAAAAAATATTATGAAAAACCTAATATCAACAAAACCCCTTTCACGTAAAACAAGACTGCACAACATCATGTGACATCAGGCACTTACAAACTTCACCTTCCGCATCCACTTATCGTGTCCTAAGAACTAACGCATCGCTTGCTATATCTAAAGGTCGTACATGTCACTAAAACAAATCTCGAGTTTACTCAGAAGGGTACAACACCTAGGAAGAACAAATCAAACAACAAGGACAACATTCGCATGAAATCGAAAGAATGAATAGAGTCACAATTTAATAGGGATGCGCAATAATAATGAAATATTCTAGAAGGAGAGTCAATTTACATCCTTGCGAGGAGATCTGAATCAATGAGCTTCAATAAGAATGATGATGAGCGGATAATTTATACGCTTTTTGACATTGTTTTTAGTATGTTTTTAGTAGGATTTAGTTAATTTTAGGGATGTTTTTAATAGATTTTGTGTTAAATTCACATTTCTGGACTTTACTATGAGTTTGTGTGTTTTTCTGTGATTTCAGGTATTTTCTGGCTGAAATTGAGGGACTTGAGCAGAAATCAGATTCAGATGTTGAAAAAGGACTGCTGATGCTGTTGGATTCTGACCTCCCTGCACTCAAAGTGGATTTTCTGGAGCTACAGAACTCGAAATGGCGCGCTTCCAATTGCGTTGGAAAGTAGACATCCAGGGCTTTCCAGCAATATATACTAGTCCATACTTTGGCCAGGAATTGACGACGTAAACTGGCGTTCAATGCCAGCCTTCTGCCCAAATATGGCGTCCAGCGCCAGAAAAGGATCCAAAACCAGAGTTGAACGCCCAAACTGGCACAAAAACTGGCGTTCAACTCCACAAATGGCCTCTGCACGTGCAACACTTAAGCTCAGCCCAAACACACACCAAGTGGGCCCCGGAAGTGGATTTATTCATTAATTACTTACTCATGTAAACCCTAGTGACTAGTTTACTATAAATAGGACCTTTTACTAGTGTATTAGACATCTTGGAACGCATTGTTCTTAGACCAAGGGGGCTGGCCACACGGCCATGCCTAGACCTTTCACTTATGTATTTTTAACGGTAGAGTTTCTACACTCCATAGATTAAGGTGTGGAGCTCTGCTGTTCCTCAAAGATTAATGAAAGTACTACTGTTTTCTATTCAATTCTTCTTATTTCTCTTCTAAGATATCCATTCGCACCCAAGAACGTGATGAAGGTGATGATTATGTGTGACGCTCATCATCCTTCTCCCTTATGAACGCGTGCCTGACAAACACTTCCGTTCTACATGAATTAAGCTAGAATGAGTATCTCTTAGATCTCCTAACCAGAATCTTCGTGGCGTACGCTAGAATGATGGCGGAATTCAAGAGAATCCGGAAGGTCTAAACCTTGTCTGTGGTATTCTGAGTAGGATTCAATGATTGAATGACTGTGACGAGCTTCAAACTCGCGAGTGCTGGGCGTTAGTGACAGACGCAAAAGGAGGGTGAATCCTATTCCAGCATGATCGAGAACCGATAGATGAATAGCCGTGCCGTGACAGGGTGCGTGAGCATATGATTCACTGAGAGGAGGGGATGTAGCCACTGACAACGGTGATGCCCTTGCATACAGCCAGCCATGGAAAGGAGTAAGACTGATTGGATGAAGATAGCAGGAAAGCAGAAGTTCAGAGGAACGAAAAGCATCTCCATTCTCTTATCTGAAATTTCTACCCATGATTTACATAAGTATCTCTATCCCTATTTTATTAATTAATATTCGAAAACCACATAACTGTTTTATATCTGCCTGACTGAGATTTACAAGGTGACCATAGCTTGCTTCATACCAACAATCTCCGTGGGATTCGACCCTTACTCACGTAAGGTATTACTTGGACGACCCAGTGCACTTGCTGGTTAGTTGTACGGAGTTGTGTCCACACATAGTAAAGAGCCATAATAATGATTCCATACAATAACAAAGAGTACTACTTTTACATGGAACACAATTTCGTGCACCAAGTTTTTGGCGCCGTTGCCGGGGATTGTTTGAGTCTTCGGCAAGCTTTTGGTCCGGTAACATCAGTGCCAGATTCCCTTTTGATCCGGCAACAGCACCAAGTTTTTGGCGCCGTTGCCGGGGATTGTTTGTGTATGGACAACTAACGGTTCATCTTGTTGCTCAGATTAGGTAATTTTCTTTTTATTTTATTTTCAAAAATTTTTCAAAAATCTTTCAAAAATTTTCCCAATTGTTTTCGAAAAAAATTAAAAATGTTTTCAAAAAATTTTTATTCAAAATTTTTAAGAATGAATTCTAGTGTTTCATGAAGCATGTTGAAGCCTGGCTGGCTGTAAAGCCATGTCTAAATTTATTTGGACTGAGGCAGCAATTTGTTATCAAGAACAAGCTAGTTATTGCTAATCCACCTGCTACTGTTCCTGATCTACCTGCTGAAGCTTGGCTGGCCATTGGCCATGTCTAGTGTTTTGGACTGGAGCTTTCTTTGAAAGCTTGGCTGGCTAGTGAGCCATGTCTAATTCCTGGACTGAAGCTTTAGACTAACAATGCAAGATTCCTGGAATTCATATTAAAAATTTTGGAATCCTTATTTTTTTCATATAATTTTCGAAAAATATAAAATAAAAATCCAAAAAAATTAGAAAATCATAAAAATAAAAAATATTTTGTGTTTCTTGTGTGAGTCTTGAGTTACATTATAAGTTTGGTGTCACTTGCATATGCATCTAGCATTTTTCGAAAATATCATGCATTCATAGTGTTCTTCATGATCTTCAAGTTGTTCTTGGTAAGTCTTCTTGTTTGATCTTGATGATTTTTTGTTTTGTGTCTTTTCATGTTTATCATATGCATTCTTGAATTCTTAGTGTCTAAGCATTAAAGAATTCTAAGTTTGGTGTCTTGCATGTTTTCTTTGCATTAAAAATTTTTCAAAAATATGTTCTTGATGTTCATCATGATCTTCATAGTGTTCTTGGTGTTCATCTTGACATTCATAGCATTCTTGCATGCATTCATTGTTTTGATCTAAAAATTTCATGCATTGCATAATTTTCATGTTTTTATAAAAAGTCAAAAATCAAAAAAATATCTTTCCCTTTTTCTCTCATCAAATTCGAAAATTGAGTTGACTTTTTCAAAAATTTTTAAAAATCAAATTGTTTCTCATGAGTCAAATCAAATTTTCAATTTGAAAATCTTATCTTTTTCAAAATCTTTTTCAAAAATCAAATCTTTTTCAAAATTCTTAATTATTTTCAAAAATTTTAAAAATATTTTTCAAAAATCTTTTTCTTATTTTTAATCAAATTTTCGAAAATAACATAATCAATTAATGTTTTGATTCAAAAATTTGAAGTTTGTTACTTGCTTGTTAAGAAAGATTCAAACTTTGAGTTCTAGAATCATATCTTGTGATTTCTTATGAATCAAGTCATTAATTGTGATTTTAAAAATCAAATCTTTTTCAAAAACTAATTTCAATCATATCTTTTCAAAAATATCTTCTTATCTTATCTTTTTCAAAAATATCTTTTCAAAATATCTTTTCTAACTTCCTAACTTCTTATCTTTTCAAAATTTGTTTCAACTAACTAACTAACTTTTTGTTTGTTTCTTAACTTTTTCAAAACTACCTAACTAACTCTCTCTCTCTAATTTTCGAAAATATCTTCCCTCTTTTTCAAAAATTTCTTTTTAATTAACTAATTATTTTTATTTTTTATTTTTGATTTCAAAAATTTTCGAAAAATACTAACATTTTTCAAAAACTATTTTCAAAAATCACTAACTCCTTTTCAAAAATAATTTTCGAAAATTCCCTCCTTCTCTCTCAGTCTATTTTATTTATTCATTCATTAACTAACATCTCTTCCTCACATCATCACCAAATTCGAACCCCCTCTTCTATCTGTGTTCGAATTTCTTCCTCTTTTCTTCTACTCACATAAGGGAACCTCTATACTGTGGTAAAGAGAATCTCTATTATTATTATTGTTTTTCTGTGCCCTCTTCTTTGTCATATGAGCAGGAGCAAGGATAAGAACATTCTTGTGGAAGCAGATCTAGAACCTGAAAGGACTCTGAAGAGAAAATTAAGAGAAGCTAAAATACAACAATCCAGAGATAACCTTTCAGAAATTTTCGAACAGAAAAAGGAGATGGCAGCCGAAAATAATAATAATGTAAGGAAGATGCTTGGTGACTTTACTGCACCTAATTCCAATTTACATGGAAGAAGCATCTCCATTCCTGCCATTGGAGCAAACAATTTTGAGCTGAAACCTCAATTAGTTTCTCTGATGCAGCAGAACTGCAAGTTTCATGGACTTCCATCTGAAGATCCTTTTCAGTTCTTAACTGAATTCTTGCAGATATGTGATACTGTTAAGACTAATGGAGTAGATCCTGAAGTCTACAGGCTCATGCTTTTCCCTTTTGCTGTAAGAGACAGAGCTAGATTATGGTTGGATTCTCAACCCAAAGACAGCCTGAACTCTTGGGATAAGCTGGTCACGGCTTTCTTAGCCAAGTACTTTCCTCCTCAAAAGCTGAGCAAGCTTAGAGCTGATGTTCAAACCTTCAGACAGAAAGAAGGTGAATCCCTCTATGAAGCTTGGGAAAGATACAAACAGTTGACCAAAAAGTGTCCTTTTGACATGCTTTCAGAATGGACCATCCTGGATATATTCTATGATGGTCTGTCTGAGTTATCTAAAATGTCATTGGATACCTCTGCAGGTGGATCCATTCACCTAAAGAAAACGCCTACAGAAGCTCAAGAACTCATTGACATGGTTGCTAATAACCAGTTCATGTACACTTCTGAAAGGAACCCTGTAAGTAATGAGACGCCTATGAATAAGGGAGTTCTTGAGGTTGATACTCTGAATGCCATATTGGCTCAGAATAAAATATTGACTCAGCAAGTCAATATGATCTCTCAGAGTCTGCATGGAATGCAAGCTGCATCCAACAGTACTTAAGAGGCATCTTCTGAAGAAGAAGCCTATGATCCTGAGAACCCTGCAATAGCAGAGGTAAATTACTTAGGTGAACCTTATGGAAACACCTATAACTCAACATGGAGAAATCATCCAAATTTCTCATGGAAGGATCAAAAGCCCCAACAAGGCTTTAATAATGGTGGAAGAAACAGGTTTAGCAATAGCAAGCCTTTTCCATCATCAACTCAGCAACAGACAGAGAACTCTGAACAAAATGCTTCTAATTTAGCAAATCTAGTCTCTGATCTATCTAAGGCCACTGTAAGTTTCATGAATGAAACAAGGTCTTCCATTAGAAATCTGGAAGCACAAGTGGGCCAGCTGAGTAAAAGGATCACTGAAATCCCTCCTAGTACTCTCCCAAGCAATACAGAAGAGAACCCAAAAGGAGAGTGCAAGGCCATTGACATAAGCGCCATGGCCGAACCTGTGAGGATAGGAGAGGACGTGAATCCCAAGGAGGAAGACCTCCTGGGACGTCCAGTGGTCAATAAGGAGCTTCCCTCTGAGGAACCAAAGGACTCTGGGGTCCATCTAGAGACCATAGAGATCCCATTGAACCTCCTTATGCCCTTCATGAGCTCTGATGAGTATTCCTCTTCTGAAGAGAATGAGGATGTTACTAAAGAGCAAACTGCCAAGTTTCTTGGTGCAATCATGAAGCTGAATGCCAAATTGTTTGGCATTGATGCTTGGGAAGTTGAACCTCCCTTGTTCATCAATGAACTAAGTGATCTGGATCAACTGACATTGCCTCAGAAGAGACAGGATCCTGGAAAGTTCATAATTCCTTGTACCATAGGCACCATGATCTTTAAGGCTCTGTGTGACCTTGGTTCAGGGATAAACCTCATGCCCCTCTCTGTAATAGAGAAACTGGGAATCTATGGGGTGCAAGCTGCAAAAATCTCACTGGAGATGGCAGACAGCTCAAGAAAACAGGCTTATGGACAAGTAGAAGATGTATTAGTAAAGGTTGAGGGCCTTTACATACCTGCTGATTTCATAGTCCTGGATACTGGAAAGGAAGAGGATGAATCCATCATCCTAGGAAGACCTTTCCTGGTCACAGCAAGAGCTGTGATTGATGTTGACAGAGGTGAAATAGTCCTTCAATGGAATGAGAACTCCCTTGTATTCAAAACTCAAGGATCTCCCTCTGCAACCATGGAGAGGAAGCAGAAAAAGCTTCTCTCAAAGCAGAGTCAACCAGAGCCCCCACAGTCAAACTCTAAGTTTGGTGTTGGGAGGCCACAACCAAACTCTAAGTTTGGTGTTGAACTCCCATATCCAAATTCTAAGTTTGGTGTTAGAGAGTCTCAACAAAGCTCTGCACATTTGTGAGGCTCCATGAGAGCTCACTGTCAAGCTATTGACATTAAAGAAGCGCTTGTTGGGAGGCAACCCAATGTTTATCTAATTCTTATTTTTATTGTTTTTCATGTTTTCTTAGGTTCATGATCATGTGGAGTCACAAAATAAACAAAAAATTCAAAAACGGAATCAAAAACAGCAGAAGAAAAATCACACCCTGGAGGAGCATCTGTCTGGCGTTCAAACGCCAGAACAGAGCATAGTTCTGGCGCTGAACGCCCAGAATGGGAGCATCCTGGCGTTGAACGCCCAGAACAAGCATGGTTCTGGCGTTCAACGCCAGAAATGGCAGCAAATGGGCGTTGAACGCCCAAAATGGGCACCAACCTGGCGCTGAACGCCCAGAGTTGTGTGCAAAGGCATTTTACATGCCTAATTTGGTGCAGGGATGTAAATGCATTGACACCTCAGGATCTGTGGACCCCACAGGATCATCCCAGGATCTGTGGACCCCACAGGATCCCCACCTACCTCATCATCTCTCTTTCCATTCATGATCATCCCTTCTGTTTTCCATTTACCACTCACATCCATACAACCACTACCTTCAAAATTCAACATCTCTCTCCCACCCAATCCCACCCATATGGCCGAATACACACTCTCATCCATCTCCTCCATATCTTCTTCTTATTCTTCTATTTTTTCTTCTTTTGCTCGAGGGCGAGCAACATTCTAAGTTTGGTGTGGTAAAAGCATAGCTTTTTGTTTTTTCCATAACCATGGATGGCACCTAAGGCCAGAGAAACCTCTAGAAAGAGGAAAGGGAAGACAAAAGCTTCCATCAAGGGTCTATAGCTCAATGGTAGAACATTTGACTGCAAATCAAGAGATCCCTGAGATACCTCAAGGGATACATTTTCTTCCACACAATTATTGGAAGCAACTAAGGGTGGAACATCAAGAGCACTCCATCATCCTTCATGAAATCAGAGAAGATCTAAAAGCAATGAAGGAGGAGCAGCCAAGGCAAGGAAGAGACATAGAAGAGCTCAAGGACATCACTAAGGTGGACTCATTCCTTGTTCTTACTTTCTCTGTTTTTCGTTTTCTATGTTATGTGCTTATCTATGTTTGTGTCTTCATTACATGATCATTAGTAGTTAGTAAACTCTGTCTTAAAGATATGAATGTCCTATGAATCCATCACCTCTCTTAAAAGAAAAATGTTTTAATTCAAAAGAACAAGAAGTACATGAGTTTCGAATTTATCCTTGAACTTAGTTTAATTATATTGATGTGGTGACAATGCTTCTTGTTTTCTGAATGTATGCTTGAACAGTGCATATGTCTTTTGAAGTTGTTGTTTAAGAATGTTAAATATGTTGGCTCTTGAAAGAATGATGACTAGGAAACATGTTATTTGATAATCTGAAAAATCATAAAAATGATTCTTGAAGCAAGAAAAACCAGCAAAGAACAAAGCTTGCAGAGAAAAAAAAAATAGGCGAAAAAAAAAATAATAATAATAGAAAGAAAAAGAAAAAGCAAGCAGAAAAAGCCAATAACCCTTAAAACCAAAAGGCAAGGGCAATTAAAAAGGATCCCAAGGCTTTGAGCATCAGTGGATAGGAGGGCCTAAAGGAATAAAATCCTGGTCTAAGCGGCTAAACCAAGCTGTCCCTAACCATGTGCTTGTGGCGTGTAGGTGTCAAGTGAAAACTTGAGACTGAGCGGTTAAAGTCAAGGTCCAAAGCAAAAAAAGAGTGTGCTTAAGAACCCTGGACACCTCTAATTGGGGACTTTAGCAAAGCTGAGTCACAATCTGAAAAGGTTCACCCAATTATGTGTCTGTGGCATTTATGTATCCGGTGGTAATACTGGAAAACAAAGTGCTTAGGGCCACGGCCAAGACTCATAAAGAAGCTGTGTTCAAGAATCATCATACTAAACTAAGAGAGTCAATAACACTATTCGAAATCTGAAGTTCCTATAGATGCCAATCATTCTGGACCTCAATGGATAAAGTGAGATGCCAAAACTATTCAAGAGGCAAAAAGCTATAAGTCCCGCTCATATAATTGAAGCTATGTTTCATTGATAGTTTGGAATTTATAGTATATTCTATTCTTTTTATCCTATTTTGATTTTCAGTTTCTTGGGGACAAGCAACAATTTAAGTTTGGTGTTGTGATGAGCGGATAATTTATACGCTTTTTGACATTGTTTTTAGTATGTTTTTAGTAGGATTTAGTTACTTTTAGGGATGTTTTTAATAGATTTTGTGTTAAATTCACATTTCTGGACTTTACTATGAGTTTGTGTGTTTTTCTGTGATTTCAGGTATTTTCTGGCTGAAATTGAGGGACTTGAGCAGAAATCAGATTCAGATGTTGAAAAAGGACTGCTGATGCTGTTGGATTCTGACCTCCCTACACTCAAAGTGGATTTTCTGGAGCTACAGAACTCGAAATGGCGCGCTTCCAATTGCGTTGGAAAGTAGACATCCAGAGCTTTCCAGAAATATATAATAGTCCATACTTTGGCCAAGAATTGACGACGTAAACTGGCGTTCAACGCCAGCCTTCTGCCCAAATATGGCGTCCAGCGCCAGAAAAGGATCCAAAACCAGAGTTGAACGCCCAAACTGGCACAAAAACTGGCGTTCAACTCCACAAATGGCCTCTGCACGTGCAACACTTAAGCTCAGCCCAAACACATACCAAGTGGGCCCTGGAAGTGGATTTATTCATTAATTACTTACTCATGTAAACCCTAGTGACTAGTTTACTATAAATAGGACCTTTTACTAGTGTATTAGACATCTTGGAACGCATTGTTCTTAGACCAAGGGGGCTGGCCACACGGCCATGCCTAGACCTTTCACTTATGTATTTTTAACGGTAGAGTTTCTACACTCCATAGATTAAGGTGTGGAGCTCTGCTGTTCCTCAAAGATTAATGAAAGTACTATTGTTTTCTATTCAATTCTTCTTATTTCTCTTCTAAGATATCCATTCGCACCCAAGAACGTGATGAAGGTGATGATTATGTGTGACGCTCATCATCCTTCTCCCTTATGAACGCGTGCCTGACAAACACTTCCGTTCTACATGAATTAAGCTAGAATGAGTATCTCTTAGATCTCCTAACCAGAATCTTCGTGGCGTACGCTAGAATGATGGCGGCATTCAAGAGAATCCGGAAGGTTTAAACCTTGTCTGTGGTATTCTGAGTAGGATTCAATGATTGAATGACTGTGACGAGCTTCAAACTCGCGAGTGCTGGGCGTTAGTGACAGACGCAAAAGGAGGGTGAATCCTATTCCAGCATGATCGAGAACCGATAGATGAATAGCCGTGCCGTGACAGGGTGCGTGAGCATATGATTCACTGAGAGGAGGGGATGTAGCCACTGACAACGGTGATGCCCTTGCATACAGCCAGCCATGGAAAGGAGTAAGACTGATTGGATGAAGATAGCAGGAAAGCAGAAGTTCAGAGGAACGAAAAGCATCTCCATTCTCTTATCTGAAATTTCTACCCATGATTTACATAAGTATCTCTATCCCTATTTTATTAATTAATATTCGAAAACCACATAACTGTTTTATATCTGCCTGACTGAGATTTACAAGGTGACCATAGCTTGCTTCATACCAACAATCTCCGTGGGATTCGACCCTTACTCACGTAAGGTATTACTTGGACGACCCAGTGCACTTGCTGGTTAGTTGTACGGAGTTGTGTCCACACATAGTAAAGAGCCATAATAATGATTCCATACAATAACAAAGAGTACTACTTTTACATGGAACACAATTTCGTGCACCAAATGACAAGGGAAATCAACATATGCAGCCAAAACAAGTTTAGGCCGAATAAAGGACATACAAAGTCTGCAAAGAGAAGATAACTAAATTCAAGACAATGTTTACAAGATTTTAAGAGAATAACGTGGGACACACTTAATTAAGACATCCATTAACAATAGACAAAACTAAGAAAATCATTCCACCTTCTTAAAGAAAGATATGAGATAAACTTTTTCAAAAAAAAAAAGTCTTAGAAGCATAAATGTTGCATTATGCTAAGACAAGTTTAAGTCAAAATAGAATATAAAAAGCTTGTAAAATGAAAATTAACTAGGACAAGTGCAAAATCTTTCTTTGAGAACCTTGGAAGATGTTCAAATACATAATTAAGTAAGGATATGCATAGAAAATTAAAGTATGGTTGGTATAATTTAAGTAATATTCAAATCACATAAAAGTTCGCAAAATCCACATAAACAAAAGTGCATGCAAAAGTAAATGTGATTTTGTCGAAACTTTCGAAGAGTGATTGCAAACACAATTGGGCAGAGAAGAATAAAATGAAACTCTTTTAAAAGATTCTAAGTAAGAATTCAAAGTGAATGCTATAAGACACAAAGTGTCACAACAGAGAAAGATGAAAATAAGATACAGAATACGGAACAGAAGAATCAACTTGCATAATTAGTTCACTACAATAGAAATTTTCAGGGTTCAAAACCATTTAAAGATTAAAGGACTGTGTGCGTGTGTTTCGTAAGAGGGATATTCCGAAAGATTCAAGTAAATTGTAAAGAACACAATCAAGTAGGAAGCAAATCAAATCAAAATCTATTTAGAAAAGTCTAAAACAAAATTTTTGAGAGGATTAAATAAATTATTGTGCATCATTGCGGTACAGATTCAAGTCACTTCAAGGATTTCCTAGCCCATGTAGAAGAATGCGAAATCAACGACCACATTGCAAGAATAAAAAAGGAAAACTAAGAACAAGATCGATTAAGTTATGCATAAGAAAATTCAAATTGCTTTTTAAGTAATAGTGAAGCAAGTGTTTTCAAGATAAATAAAAGAAAACAAATGATACATCAGATAATGTAGCACGATTCATAACGCATCCGTTGACACCATGCAGTTAGGAAGGAATTCGAAGCTCACAAGTGAAAGTAGCTAAAATTAATAGTTTTCCTGAGATTTGTGAATCTTTTGTGACACTAGAAAAATCCAAGATCAAGTTAAGTGATGACATGTCATCATGTCGTGTTTTTCTATGCTTTTTCTTTATTTTTTTAATAGGTTTTATGCACTTTCTTGAACCATAAGTAAGCCATTTGGGTAGAATTTCATGTTTTCCTTAGATTCAATCAACCATGGATAAATTGATGCATTTTCATGAGTTTTTGTACCATAACCACTTGAATTTCAAGAAGAAGAAGAACTCTCATAATTATAGCACAGCTTTGATGCAATTGTTGATTGATGATAGGTGGAAAGAGGTTTGGAAGAAGGTTGAAGAAAAAGGAATGGCAAAAAGCAAAGAAAGGAACTCACGTTTGAGCTCAAGTTTGCCTCAAACTTGGACTCAAACGTGAGGAAGAGCACAATTTCACCCTGGATGCATGCCAAGTTTGCGCCAACATTTGCCTCAAACTCGAGGTCAAACGTTGCTCCTCACAGCCTGAAGGGGTATACTTCCAACAAGAATAACTTGAGCTACAGAGCTCCAAATGAGGTGATTCAAAAAGCAATGAAAAGTAGGAATCGAGAGCTTTCCAAGAATATATGGCACTGCATGTTGGACACTAAAATTGAGGGAGAAAACTGTCCCGAAATATGCATAAATGAACATGGTGTCAACCTGCAGTGAGGCCAACTGACCTCTGCACCTTCGATGGAGTATAACTCGAGCTGTGAAGCTCCAAAATATGCGCTCCCAATGGCATTGGAAAGTAGACATTTAGGGATTTCCAATAATATATAATAGTATGGGGTGGACAATGCGTTTGAGCCTCCAGAATCTGGCGTTTTCGACCACGTTTGAGGCAAACGTCGCCTCAAACGTTGCACACCAAAGCCAGCGACCCTGTCCTCTTCAAAGGAGCATAACTTGAGTTGTAGATGTCCAATTGAGGTGATTCCAATTGGGTTAGAAAGCTGACATTCAGAGATTTCCAACCATATATAATAGTCTATAGTGGGCATGAAATTGGCAATGTTGACAAGCGGACAAAGTAGCATCCCAAGACTTGATGTGCAACAAGTGTCAACGTTTGCGTCCAAGTTAGGCCTCAAACTTGGACTCAAATGCTAATGACAGCAAAATGGCTGTTCTGTATAAATCCTTCACGAAGACGTTTGAGTCAACGTTTGCCTCAAACGTTGACTCAAACGTGAAGCACCAACAGTCCAAATTGCAAACAGATTTCTTCCCAAGTCCAAGAGCAACCATCCGGATCCATCTTCAACCCAATTCCACTCCAAAGCAAACAAAGCCCACATGACTCAAAGGCACACAGAGAAGTTAGATTAGGAATTTCATTTTTGTAAATATTGTTTTATTTTTTATTTTCATTTTGTAAAAGCCTATATAAAGGCATTAGTTTCATTTCACAAAAAAGGCTGGCTCCAATAGGGAGTTTTGCATTCTTTAGTTTTCATTTTGCTCTCTCTTTTAATTTTCATTTCTGTTTTGAATCTTGGGTGAAGAATTGAAGAACTTCTGTTTCAATCTTACCTTGAGATCTTTTGTTTGCTTTCTGCATAATTTTAGAATTTAAATTTCAATTCTGTTTACTACTTCCAACTCTCTTTTCTTCTGCAATTTACTTTTCCATTTTCAATTTGCAATTGTTCTTGTTGGATCAAGGAAGGATTTGAGATCTAGACTTATTTTCTAGTCTCTTCCAACCCCTGAGATCTTCAACCTTTTTTTAAATTGCTGCAAATTAAGCATCAGTCTTTCTGTTTTCATCCTTCAAGCATTTTTACCTTTCTGTTTGAAATCTATTGCCATTTAATTCATCTTTAGTTCATCTGTTTATTGCAATTTAATTCTCCTTATTTAAATTCTGCAATCCCAGCTCCCAATCCCTTTTATAATTCAATCAATTTACATTTTTTGCACTTTAAAATTCAATCATTTACATTTATTGTCATTTAAGCTTCTGTAATTTACTTTTCTTGTTCTTTAAGTTTTTGCACATTTACTTTCTGCAACTTTAAATTTCCTATCATTTAAAATTCTGTTGGTCACTTTACACCTCAAATCATCAATGTTAGCTTGACTAAACTAATCACCCACTAAAGTTTCTTGATCCATCAATCCCTGTGGGATCGACCTCACTCTAAGTGAGTTTTACTACTTGATACGACCCGATACACTTGCCGGTGAGTTTTAGGTGTTTTGGAAATTCGTTTTTCCATAAAAACACCATCAAGTTCTTGGCGCCATTGCCGGGGATTGATTTAGATCAACAATGATTAAGTGGGTGAGAAGTCTAGATCAAGTATTTTCTTTATTTTTGTTCTCTGTTCTAAGTTGAAACCAAGGTGTTTGAGTTATTGCCTCACTAAGAAATTCATCTCTGAGATATGAATTTCAATTTTCCTTGGTGTTGTGTTTTACAAAATTCAAATGGAGTTCAACTCATCTTATGATCAAACAAATTTTATGGGATATTACCCACCATCACCAATCTCTAATGGTGGCTGGGAATATCACCAAGAGAATACACATTCTGAGCACTCCAATTCATGGAGATTTGCTTCAGAGACACAAGATGAGCAAGAAAACCATATGGAATATTTCCTTCCACCACAAAATGATGCAAGTCATGATTCTAATGGTGGCTAGGAAGGGAATTCTAATGCTCCATATGATATTCATCCAAAGATATCATCACTTGACCATGCTTCAATAGAAAGCCCCTTTCAAAACTCACTACCCACACAAACTTCCATGAACCACTCAAGGTTCTCAAAGTTTGAGTCCATGCTCAAAAGATATGAGGAGAAGACAACGAAAGTTTGGAAAGAACAAGAAAACTCCCTCAAAAACATGGAAGTGCAGCTAGCTCAATTGGTGAGTGCAACGAAGAAGGAGGAAAAACAAGAGGAAAAGGCTACTGAGTCAAGTGGATTTTTAGTGAAGAAAAAAGAGGTGGTGGAAACATTTGAACCTGAACTTGCATATTCACAGAAGCCACTTGAGATGACAAGGGAACATGAAAACTCACAACTCTCTCAAACCTCCTTGAAATAAAACGGCTCAACAATTGAATCCATGATTGAAAGATATGAAGAGGAGATGAAGAAATGTTGGGAAGATCAACAAACCTCCTCAATGAAAAAGCTATTAAGTCAAATGTTGAGTGCACGGGAGGATGTGGAAGAGCAAGAAAGTGAGAAAGACAACCAAAGAATTCCAAACTCAAGTGAAGCAGAGAAGTACATAGAGGAAAAGCTCATGGAACCACCAATTCAAAAGGCTCTGGATGAATACAAAACTCCAATAATCACACAGCAACCAAGTTTTGAATTCAAAGGAGTGAAGGCAACTAGCAAGAGCACCAATCCTGTCCCTGATCCAGCAAGCAAGATCAATCAAGTCATTTGCAAAAGGAAGCTTGCTGAGGAAAGGCCAAGACAAGGGACAGTAGCTAAATCTTCTCCCCCCTTAAGGTCATTCCTCTTAACAAACTGGAAGAAGACGAAGAAAGTGAAGAACAACATGTCAAGCTAATGACACTAAAAGAGCACTTGTTGGGAGGTAACCCAACCGTAGGTAACATTTTTTCTCTGCTTTGTTTTCTTCCTTTGTTTAGTTTAAATTTCAATAAATTGACATATGGTTGCATTCTAAGTTTGGTGTTGCTATGCAACAAAATTTGGTTCTAACCCTTACAAGATACTTGCATCAATTCCAAGTGAAAGTGTCACACTAAGTTTGGTGTGCCACTTATTCTTTATGCAAAGTATTATGCTCACCTTCTTAAGTTTACAATCACAATGTCTCTGTCTCTTGTGCCTTGATTATTATCTTTAATTTTGCTTGCTTAGAACACATGTACTACTAATTTTTCATTGTGTAAGACATTCATGATCCATCTTAGCCCCATAGCCATTGTTCTAATTGTTGCTTGAGGATGAGCAAGCATTCTGAGTTTGGCAAGGGAAGGAGGAAGAATAGAGGAAAAAGGACAACAATAATGAAGATGAACTACAAGGTTATAGAGTTCCTTTTCTCCTCATTTGTTTCCAGCACTTAAAATGCATGATTGTCTTCATCTTTTCTGTTTACATGTGTGTATGAATAAAGCATAGCCTGCATCTTGATTTGTAACATGTTGCCATGCCATTATGACTATCAACTTGAGTTTTGTGAATTCAAAAGCAGTAAAGTATCATGATCATAAACAAACAAGGAATTAAAGAAGAATTTAGCATGTGCATACAAGTATTGGAAGGCTAGTATGGTTAATTGTTACTCAATTGCATTGGATTTTATTTAATTGAAGTTTTCATCTAGGACATTTTATGAAATCTTTTGAAAATCATGAAAACCTTGAAGAAGAAAATAAAGCAAGAAAAGAAAAAGGGAAAGAATGAGAAAGCTGAAGGCTCTGAGTACCAATGGCAATTTATTTGCTAAGTACTTGTGGTGTTTATGTATCAAGCCAAATGCTTGAAAACAAAACACTTAGAAGTCAAGGCTAGGCTCAAGTGCAAAAGCACCCCCTCAAGGCTCAAGGTTCTGAGCATCAATGATTAGAGAGTCAAGAAAAGAAAAGAAAAATGAGCTTAATGAAGTCCTCTAATTCAAATGCTTGTGGTGCTTATGTATCAAGTGGTAATACTTGAAAACAAAGCATTTAGAATCGTAGCTTTGTTATTAACTCATGGGGCAAAGCACCCAAAAGGAGAAGCTAATAAGAAAATCAAAAGCTTGTTTCAAGGGAAAATTATAAGGAAAAAGATTTCATAATTTGAGCTAGATAGAAGCATCAATCATGTACATTTCTTTTATGATTGTAGCTTACATTGAAAACTAGCTTACCATGAACATTGAGTTGCTATTCTTCTTACCTTGGATTGTCAATTTTTAGTGCATGATTCTTTTCTTGCTTGGGGACAAGCAAGGTTTAAGTTTGGTGTTGTGATGACATGTCACCATGTCATGTTTTTCTATGCTTTTTCATGCAAGAAATTGATAATTAGTGCTTAATTATTGCATTCTTTTGTGCTTAAATGGTATATTTCCTTGATCTTTTGATTTGATAAATTTTGTAGGAAATAAGAAGAAAAAGAAGCAAAAAGGGCATAAAATAAGCTAAAAAGAAGAAAAGAGGAATTTTGGGCACGCTTTGAAGATTGAGCACGCTTTGGAACCTTAGGCCACGCCTTTAAAAGCGTGGCCCATGACCATGAAGCCTTGGCATATGCATCAATGCCATATGCATGCATGCATGAAAATGTTTAATGTAAGTGGCAAATAACGTTTGCGCCAACGTTTGCTGGAAACGTTGCTCCCCACAGCCTGAAGGGGTATACTTCCAACAAGAATAACTTGAGCTACAGAACTCCAAATGAGGTGATTCCAAAACTATTGGAAAGTAGGAATCAAGAGCTTTCTAAGCATATATAGTATTACATGGTGGACATAAAAATTGAAGGAGAAAACTGCCCCGAAAAGTGCATAAACAGATATGACACCAACCTGTAGTAAGGCTAGCTGACCTCTGCACCTTCGATGAAGTATAACTCGAGCTGTGGAGCTCCAAATGATGCGCTTCTAATGGCATTGGAAAGTAGACATTCAGGACTTTCCAATGATATATAATAGTTTGGGGTGGACAGCATGTTCGAGCCTCCAAAACTGGCAATGTTCCCAACATTTGCGCCAACGTTTGCCTCAAACGTGAGGTCAAACGTTGGCCACCTTTGAGCATGGAAGAGCACCCCTGATTGATGATTTAAATGAGCCACGTTTGCACCAACGTTTGCCTCAAACGTTAGGCCAAACGTTGGTTAGAAGAGCTACTTGGGAAAGGCCACGTTTGAGCTCACGTTTGACCTCAAACGTTGGCTCAAACGTGGATGACAGCAAGGTGCCGATCTGCAAAATGGGTTTCACGAAGACGTTTGAGTCAATGTTTGCCTCAAACATTGACTCAAACATGAATTGCTCAACAATCCAATTTGCACGCAGATTTCTCCTCAAGACCAAGGCCATCCGAATCCATCTTCAACCCAATTCCACTCCAGAGCAAGCAAAGCCCAATTGACATCACTTATAGGCACAAAGATCAGTTAGATTAGGATTTTTCATTTTTGAAATTTAATTTATTTTCAATTTCATTTTCATTTTCATTTTGTAAAAAGCCTATATAAAGGCATCAATTCCATCTCATTAAAGGAGCTCCATCAGAGAGCACTAGGGAGCATTAGGATTTGAGAGTTCCCTCTCTTAGTTTTCATTTTTGTTTAGAATCTTGGGTTGAGAATTAAAGAAATTCTGTTTCAATCTCACCTTGAGAATTCTCTCCGTTTACTCGTTTGCATAATTTCAAGGAATTGTGATTTGGATCCAAATTGTCTTTACTGCTTTCCTCTCTATTTTCTTCTGCAATTATTCTCTTGTTGGATCAAGGAAGGATTTGAGATCTAGACTTGGTCTCTAGTCTCATCCAACCCCTGAGATCTTCAACTTTCCTTTAGTTATTGCAATTGATCTGCATTTCACTTTCTGTTTGGTTCCTCAATTCAATTTACATTAAGCTTGCTGCAAATCCCATTTACATTTCCTGCACAATTTTAAATTCCTCTGCAATTGCTCTAAATTATGATTCACTGCAATTTTGCTTCTCTATTTACATTGCTCTCAGTTTACTTTCCAGCAATTTAAGCTTTCTGTAGTTGCTCTAAGCCTTGATCTATTGCTTTATTTAATTTCCAGCACCCACTCCCATTTATATTTCATGCAATTTACATTTCTTGTCATTTAAGATTTTGCCAATTTATATTTCTTGCTCTTTAAGTTTCTGTCCAATTTACTTTCTGCAATTTTAAATTCCTTGTCATTTACATTCTGTTGGCTACAAATTCACACAATTCACTTAATGATAGCTTGACTAAACTAATCACCCACTAAAGTTGCTTGATCCATCAACCCCTGTGGGATCGACCTCACTCTAAGTGAGTTTTACTACTTGATGCGACCCGGTATACTTGCCGGTGAGTTTTGGGTGTTTTGGAATTCGTTCATTTTCCAAATTTTCCCATCATTAAGGAGTATAGAATTTATAAAGATGGCTATTAACAGTGATAAGAGTAAATATTTCAAAAGTTTCAAGTAACAACCGAATACAAAACCAAGCAAAGGCAATGTATGAATGGTAAGATAAGGTTGGCAGTTAAATCAATCACATTTCATGAAGGAAATAAATAAGAAGGAATTCCGGTATAATTGATAGAGAAGGAAATAATGCCAAACATGAATAAGGATCTTGCGCCGAAACGGAAATGACTTCAAAAATTAATTTCTAACACTCCCAAAGACCATCAATCGCATCACTTATCAATCCTACTTTATCTATGATAATCCATTAACTTTTTCGTAGACCTAACCATTAACATTAAGTTGGCCAGACTTAACATCAGCAGTTATGCAACGATAAGCTAACAGCATTAATCAATAGACAGTCATGCTCTTGCCTTATGAATCTTTTTAAAAACCAATAGCTAATCGTTCAAAACCTTTTCCAAGAAATAATGTTTAATCTTTCAGAAATCCAAAACCTTTCTTTTCTTATAAGAAAATCTCAATCAGAAACCAACCACACAATCAAACAACAGAATCATCAATTCAGCACCAAAGTTCATTCTCAAATGTAGCACACCAGGACAAACACAGGCAAGACAAACAAGGAAAACACAGGTTTAGGTAGCAGTTACAGCAAATAATTCAGGTAGCAGTTAAGGACAGTTTAACAATTAGGCAAACCAAAACAAGTTCAAACCCAAGCAAAACATACAAATGCATATGATGCATACTTGTCCTATGGCTAATGAGATCATCTGTCGGTTATCCAGCCAACCCGACAAGTCCGAAAACCTTAGACTGTCTCCCGACGTGCATCTCCAAGAGTCTATGCATAGCTTTTTCTCAAAAAATCAATATTGCTCAATGGGGGTTAACATTCTCGGGAATTTATAGTGCCCGGTCACCCTTACGTCCTAGGTTCAACAGAGTATTGAGTTTTAGAAAAACCCTACCTCGACTCGCCGAAACCATAACCCAAACGCATAACAGAGAATCTTTTCCCTCAGCCCGCAACAACACAGCCTCAACCATAGTTCCCTACTGCTTCTGCAACATCTCCCGCAACTTTAATCACGATATAAAATAACCAAAACTCACCCCTAAAGCACAAGCGTCACAAATTCCTTAATAACGTATAGCAGAAAAACGACTAAACTAGTTTCTTTTGAAGAGTAAAACAACTTACTGAGATTGAGGATAAGTGGGGGAACGAAGCCGCAGGTCTCCGACGAGCTCCAACAACGATTAGAACTCCAGTGACGGCGGCTGTAACAACATGCAATAACGACAATGTTACAGAAATTCAAAATGGAAACTAGAACTAAAAACACCCTTACCGACAACGGACATCGTCGACAAAAGCTTCATCCACCGGCCACAGAGGCATACCCGGCAGCCAGAGGCTCCAGCAACGGTGGATATGGCGGCGACGGGTCCTCCAACAGCGGCAAAACGTGACAGCTTCTCTTCTCTCTCTTCTCTGCTCCCGAGCTTGCTCCCTCTCTCTGGCTTCGCCATAAGTGGCGGCAACCGACCCCATGACGAGGACGGCGACGGCACGAGTACAACAGCGGCGGCGATGGGCTTCACAGTGAGGGTGATGCTGGTGACGCGAAAGCAACTGGACGCGGTGGTTGGACTTTAGCTTGGCCTCAGATCCCGCTCTCTCTCCTTCGTGCGTCTCTCCTCCCCGCGCGGTCTCTTTGGCACTGGCGCAAACGGTGCCGTGACGCGACAGCGGTCCTGAGCAGCGTGGCGGCTCCCTCATGGTACTATCCTTCTCTCTCAGACCTCCTCTCTCCTCTGTCAGCAGTGGCGGCGACGGTGGCAGTGGCACCCACCGCGCCGCCTTCCCTCTTCCCTTCTCCTTCGGACTCCCCCCTTTCTTCTTTCTTTCTTTCTTCCCCGTTTCCATGTCTCCCTCTCCGTTCTTCCCTTTCTTTCATTTCTTTCTCTTTTCCTTTTTTTTTGGTTTTTGTTGAAGCAATCAGGTATTAGGTTAAGGGATTGACGGTGGGGGGGTAAAGGTTAGGATTTGGGTGGTTGAGGTAATTTTAATAAAATTAGGGATATAGAGTATTAATTAAAAACCTAATTTAATCTATTAAAATTATTTTGAAAATGTTATTTGATTATTAATTTACTAATTGGTTTTTAATCAAATATTTTAATTTAAAATTAAAGATAATATAATTAATTTTCTTTGTTTATAAAATTAAAGTATTAAATTCTAGAATCTCAATTATTTAACTAAATTGTATAAAATTCTTATTCTTTTACAACTGTTAATCTGTATAATTTAAATATAGAAAAGTCTTCAATAATTATAAAATTAAGTAAAATTTCTAATTTAATTGTCAAAATTTGATTTAATTACTTTTAATACAATAATTTCTAAAAATAAAGTCTTTAATGAATTAATAAATTGAAATTAACTCATAATAATATTTTCCAAAAATTTTGGGTCTTACACCAATCACATCCCCCGGCCCAAATTAAATCAACTCGGCCTCCGGCCCAATTCAAATCAACTCGGCCTCCAACCCAAATTAAATCAATCATCATCAAAACTCAAAACAGGAATCAATCACAAGCACAAATAGAATACAAGGCAAACATTTAAAGAACAGTTACAGCAAGTATCACAGTTACCAGTTAAATAGAATTCATCAGATAGACAAACCAAAATACTTAAGCACACCCAAACAAAGCAAACAAATGCAACATGATGCATGTCTGTCCTACTAGCCGTGAACTCACGTGTCGGTTAAACTACCAAAACCCGACACATCTGGTAGCTAACCTGGATATTGTCTCTAGGTTGCGTATCCCCAGGAGGAATACAAACAAAGGAGAATGCCTTTTTACATCGAAGGAGTGTGCCTTTCCACCTTACAACTAGAAAAAGATGTAGAGAAAATAATACGAAGGAGAGTGTCTTTCCACCTTTCCCACATTCATACCACAACAAGAGAAGGAATCCCTCACCCTCAACTTGCCAAATCCGTGAGCGGGACAAAACCACCGTCCTCACAACATCAATCATACTCACATATCAATATAAAACACGCAAGCAGGATAAGACCACTGTCCTTGCCAGTCACATTTCAATAATATTCACAACCAATCATGCTTAAAAATCATAATTTTTTTTCTTAAATATACTCAAGACAAACTAAGTTGTTAAATTAGATCAAATTACCTTAAGTCATGATTTATTAAATTAAATTCTACGGCAAAGTCTCTAAACTTTAGGGGAGTGGCAACCGATCTTATTTCAAAACCAAATCATTTAAACTCAAAACATAATTCATTATTTTCTTAAATAAATCAAAATCAAATAAAACAATTCTTCAATCCGAATTAACCAAAATAAAACTTCTGAAAATTCTTCTAAAAATTTCGGCAGCACCTCCCCTAAAACTCAGACTTTGGCACCCTTCTCGGGTCCCATCCAAACCATTACTCTAATTATTTCTAAATCATTTCCAATAAATAAAAACCATTTCTAATATCACAACATCTATAAAATCAAACCAATTAAAAAAAAATCAAATCTTACAAAATCAAACTATTTTCATATCCCAAAGCTTATCCAATTCTCAAAATTATTTCCGATATTCTCAAATCATCCTATCATTATCCAGAAACCAAATTCAAGAAACCAGTCTAACAACGACCAACTCAATAAACTAAAACAACTCAGAATAACCAGCTGCCGCAATAATTTAATAAATCAATAAGATAAATAATCACATCCATCCAAACAATTTAATACAATTCATAAGACTGACGTAATCATAAAAATATGTTTTTCATACTATTATTGACTTATAACAACTCTTGAAAGAAAAATGAATTTAAGAAAAAGCCCCTACCTCGATTGTCAAAACTCGAAAGCTTTGTAGCGTGTCAACACCTCTGCTTCTCGGTCTGTAACCTCGGCAGCCGCAACCTCAACTCCAAACTACTTTCGCAGCAATCACAGCAACTCTAATCGCAACATATAATAACTGAAACTCAATCTTATAGCAATTAACGCTGTAAAACCTCAGCGACATATATCGAAATAGCAATAAAGAGCTTTCAGAGTAAAATAACTCACCGCCCAAAGAAAGAAACTAAGAACAAAACGGCGGCGGCTCCGACAGTGATTCCAGCTACACTCGTGCAATACCAGGTAACTAGACAGCGGACCTGACGGCGGCAGAAGCTCGGCACGGTGGCTGGCCTAAACAGCGGTGGCGACAGCGGCGATCCCATTTCTTTCTATTCGTGTTCTTCTCTTCCTCAAGCTTTCTCTCTCCTCTGATTCACTCTTGCTCTCTTTCTTCTTTGGCTCTCCCTCCCTCCAGCGATGGTGACTGCTCCACTTTCCTCCTCGGTGAATGATGACATGTCATCATGTCATATTTTTCTATGCTTTTTCATACAAGAAATTAATGATTAATGCTTAATTGTTGAGTGTTTTTGTGCTAAAATAGTATATTTCCTTGATCTTTTGATTTTATAAATCTTGTAGGAAATAAGTGGAAAAAGAAGAAAAAAAAAAGCACAAATTAAACTCAGAAAGAGAAAAGAAGAATTTTGGGGACACTTTGAAGTTTGAGCACGCTTTGAAATCTTAGGCCACACTTTTAAAAACGTGGCCCATGACCATGGAGCCTTGGCACTAGTGACATGATACATATGCATTAATGCTTATGCATGCATTATCATGAATTAATAACCAAAGCATGCATGCATTTAATTATTAATGCTTTATGCATGCATTATTATGAATTAATAACTAAAGCATGCATGCATTTAATCATTAATACCAAGTAAGAATGAATGCAATGAATGAAAGCTACGGCCTTACTAATAAAGCCAATGAATGCATTATTAAATCAATGCCAAGGCGTTAATGCATTCATTAATGCCTTATGCATGCATCATGAATTGATAAATGAAAGCATGCATGCATGAAATATTTAATTACTAATGCTAATTGAGAATGAATGAACCAAGGCGTTTAAAAGAATGAACACTAACGTTAGAATTATTAATTAAAGCCATGGTAGCATGTATGTAATATTATTATTGCCAAGGCATTAATAAAAGCATGAATGAACCCTTTATTAGTAATGCCCATCAAGCGTTCATTAAAGGGAACGTTACGTTGAAAGGTGGGAGCGTTCATCAAAGTGAACGCTATGCTCACTAAAGCGAGCATTTTCGGGCTTATTGGGCTTTGGAAGCAAGGCGCAGCAAGGAAACAAAGAAGTAGCGCTCAACAAGGCAACACAGCGCTCAAATTGTGAACGCTCATCACTACAAGAAAAATACCCATTCAGCCACACTTTTTTTAAGCTACATTTGAAAAGCGTAGCCTATTCTATGAATAGACTACGCTTTTCTCCGTGTTGCCTTTTTATAAGAGAAAAAGATACACAATTATGGCATCATTTAAAAAGTGTAGCCATAGGTATTATAGAAATCACTTATAAAGCGTAGCCGTAGGTTGATATCTATGGGTTCACTTTTCGTATCAAAGAGAACGCTTTTAAATAGTAATTTATTTATTATGTTTTGGGTGCGTTTTAAAAGTGATGCCTAATGTATGTAGGGCAAATTCTAACACTTAGCAAATTTTTTATTTCCCTTTCAGTTCCCTCCAGAAGAACACACGCACAGCCCACTTCGCGCACAACAAACCCTATTTCCTCCAGAAGCTCATCCTTTCGCCATTCTCATCACCTTCACGCATAACCTTCACCTTAGCCAACCCTTTCGCGCACAACACACCCAGTCACCCAGTCACCTAGTCACCCCCACTTAGAAAAAATTTAACCTCACCCAGTCACCCTCACTCACGCGACATACACCATCATCCTCACTCCACACACACACAGAAAGAGGGAAGAAATCCGAAAGGGGGAGAACGGGAAGAAGAAGAGAAGAGAGGGAAGGTAGGAAAGGACGACGCCGGCTAGGGCTCCGCCGCCGTCGCTGTCGAGCGCCAGAGAGAGAGAGAGAGCGCTCGAGGAAAAGAGAAAACGCGATGGAGGAGAGAAGAAGGGGGTGCTTCGTCGCCACTGAAGCTCCACCGCCACTGCTAGGGCTTGTTGCCATCGCCGTTCTGCCATCGTCGGGCTGCTGTGCTGCCGCCGAGGAGGTCGAAGGGATGTCTCGCCGCCGTCGTGCTCTGTCGCCAAGTCGTTGTCTTGCCGCTCATCACCATCGTCGTATCCTCTGTCACCAGGTAAACATTCTCTGTTCTGTATCCTCCCTTTCTCGCTCATTCTCTAACTCGCTCTCACTTTTCAGTTCGAAGGTGGGTATGGTTTTGATAGTAATGATGAACTGCAACGTCTAATTAAGATAGAGAAAGTATGTATCAATTTTCAATTGGTTCTGTGAATTTTTGGGGGTTTTAGGTTCGAATTTTAGGTTTTCAATTAGTTTAACATCTTAAGGAAAAATTAGTGAAAAGAACAGGTTTCACACTGAAATATTTTGATTTGCGTCTTGGTTCATACGCATTCCTTGAACATAGTGGTTGCTTTCAATTTCTTGCTTCAAGCTATATTCCTCTCTGATGCTTTTTTTGGTTATGTTTTCTTTGCTTTGGGTGTTTTACATCGAAATTTGATTACCAATTTAAATTCTCCTTAATCATATAAACTAGGAATTCATCTGAAAACTAAAGAAGCCTGGAACTTCTTCCTGTGATATCTTTGTAGCCTTACTAATCAGGTGTGAGTTGCAGAAGGATCTAAATGTGGGTGTAGATGACTATTTTTATTCTTATTGTCATTACTAATTAGGTGATCTTTAGTTATTGTGCAATGTGCATGCATGATCATGAATATTTTTTTATTTTTAAACTGACTCATTTTTCTTTCTGCAGAGGCTCTTTAGGTGTTTGCAGTCACACGATTTTGATGTTATTAGTGTCCTTTCTGCTAACATGATGAATCTCATATAGGTAATTAATATTGCTACAGAAAAAAAGCTTTGAGAATCTTTGTTCCTAGTGAACTGAGTTTTAGAACTTTTAGCAGATTAGTAGAAGTCTAGAAGACTTGATGTAGTTGGAATACTTTTGGTTTAGACTTTTCTCTATGAAATAAGGTGCTGGGTTTGCAGCATTGTGAATGTTATAAAATATAAAACTATCTTTGAGGAGCATTTTCACTACTAAGGTATGACTTGATTACTAGAAGAGTTGATACAGTTCAAATATGTCTAGTTTGATTGGACCAGAATTTTTTTATATGTGTGTTTAGAACAGGGATGATCTTATTGTTGTTGATTCTTTTATTGTTGGTAGTACTGTCTTTTAAGTTGTGGAACAGGAAGAAAATGGTCATTTATTTATGTTTTCCTGGATGGAGAATGGAAGGAGAGGGTTTTTCAAGTATTTGTGGGAGAAGATTTTGTTTGTTTGGGAATGGAAAATTTTGTTCTTCTGAAACTTCTATCTAGTGTCTATGCTTCATTTGTTTTCATATCTCACTGCTAGTTGGTTATGCTGAGCAAAGATGTTACAGGCCTTAGCTTTATGTTATTATCATCTCTAGTTTTCTTTCCTTGCTAATTCTTAAAAAACTGCTCTGCTTCATTAGTGCTTTTGATCACTCTTGCTGGTTTCATTAGTGAATTTAGTTTATTATGCATATTATTTTTTATTATAAGGCATATTATTAGTGCTTCTGATCACTCTTACTTATTTAATTTTTATTAGTGCTTCTGATCACTTTTGATTCCCAATTGATGATTCCATGTTGATTTTATCAGAGGAAATATGAATTCAGAGGAAGCTGCACAAATTCTTAGAAGAACTACAAGGTCTTTAGCTTCATCTTCTGCACAAATGCTTCATCTTTAGTTAAGTTTTGTTTGCTTTCTATTTCTTTTTGGTCTTTAGTTTCATCCTATATTATTATTAGTTAACTGGTTTCAATTTCGTTCCTTGCGTTTGAATTTCTTCTCCAAAATCCCTTGTTGAATCATGGATAAGAGCATGTTAGCTGGTTTGGAATCACTTTTATAATAAATTAGAAATTTGCATTTTATATCCTAGTCAAAATTTTCAATCTCAGCATTTAAATCCAATTGTTATGGTGCTACATACTACATTATCTTGGATCAAAGGGTTTACAACTACTTGTGGTATAGATGAACAACAGTGAAGATGAAGAAACCTGCCATCTGCGTCACAATCAAATAGTTACCATTACATTAGGTGCCAACTAGTCAAAATTGGCAAATTTATAGCAATGTATGAGAATGAGAGGAAGATACTTTCCATTGAAAATGCTGCTCCGTAATAGGGATATGCTGCTGGTATGAATCTCTCATATTCATTGTGTCTGAAGGGACGGACAGGGATCTACGTACAAAGTTCAAAGGCATTCGAGATCTTTGTGGTGAGCTTCATGTTCCTAAAATTCTAAGTTAGGGCAGCATAAATAGTTTCAAATCTTTGTGGTGCTTGTTCTGAAGTCATAGCCAAGTTCTCTGTTAAACCAATGTAACCATTTTGAATGTTGCATCTGGACGTTAAGGGAACAACATTTTTAATTACTTAGAATGGTTAAAATTGAATTTTAATATTTTTTTAGGATCCGGATTTGTTTATCTCAGCTGTACGCCGAAGACATCACTACTCCTGATGATAAACAAGAGCTTGATGAGGCTTTACAGCAGGAGGTAAGTTGGTAATTCAATTTTCGCACCTTTAGATATGAAATTACAATTTTCGCACTTAAAAGTAAATTGGTAATTCATATGCTACCTGATTGACTATTCTTAGATTTTATTTACTATTTCATATGGATATCTCATGTATTGTTTGGATTCCACCTTTGAAATCAGTAGAGAGATGACAGATCACAGGGAACAAAGTCATGTAAAAGTTTAAGAGAATCAGTTTCTATAGTTGAATCACCAATAAATTTTTATTATCGTAATCTTTCTTGCTTTTTCTTTTTAAACAATTTCTGCTTTTAATAGGTGGATGTTCGAAAGGATCTGATAAGAAATTTTGCAAACACGATTGATCTTGATCAGCTAGATATTTGATGGTGCAACTTATTGTGAAGCTGAATGTTTTCCTCAGTAACCATAACACACAGATATTTTCATATATGCCATGGAATGCAGAGAAGCAAGCAAGGCCCCCATTTTTGTTGATGACATTTGGTTATGAAAGAACCACTGTTGTGCACAAGGGAAATGGTCATTTGTAATGGAGGAATTTGATTTATACCAAAATGACTTCTTTTTTTTCATTTTTTTTACATTGGAATGTAAATTTTCTTTTTGTTTAAATGTTTTCAGGTTTTCTATCTTACAACAACCTGTAAACTTTAGAAGCTGTAGGCTAAAGATGGTACATACAGATTGTAGATAACAGTGATGTTGTATACAAGATATGCATTATTTTCTGTGGCAACTATTTCCTGTTTTTCTGATTACTTTATAAAAGTTTTTCAATTATGAAAAAATATTTTTCCCGGTAAAAAAAAAAGTAGGTTTTTTGGATGGAGAAATATTTTTATTTTATAATATTTCACTAATTTAATTAAAAATATAGGATTATATAGTTATATTATTAAATATTAGGTTTTAATATATATATATATATATATATACAGAAAATAAAAAAAATAATGAGGGACCTAAGGCTACACTTATATACAGTAGCTATAGTATAACAAAAAAAAAAAGAGGAACCTAAGGCTACGCTTATAAAAAGTAGCTATGGTATACAATGTGGCTATGCTTTACAAGTGATGCAGTAGCGTTGAAAAGCGTAGCCTATTCTGGAAGAATGAAAGCTGAAAAGCGTAGCCTTTGGTCCTGGACAGCATCACTTGAAAAGCGTAGCCTATTCCCAAACGCCAAAAGCGTAGCCCTTGGTGCAGAAAAGCGTAGCCTTTGAGAATAGGCAACGGCCGAATAGGAATCACCCCAAAAAGCGTAGCCGTAGCCCAAAAAGCGTAGCCGTAGCCTAAGGCATCATTTTTTTTCACTTTTGGCTACACTTTTCAAGTGTACCTGAATGGGTGTTTTTCTTATAGTGCATGAAGACCAAAGACGCACCAAAGGCATGCCTTGGAAAAGTGAACGGAACGTTCACTAACCAAACTGAACGCTCCACTGGGAGTGTTACCAAGTGCATCCTGACCCATGCCACTTGAACCAAGCCATCCGGATCCACCCTTTTTCAAATCCAAAGCAAGCAAAGCCCATTATCATCACTCAAAGGCACAAGAAATATTTAGAATAGGAATTTTATTTAAATTGTAATTTCTTTTCAATTTCAATTTCATTTTCATTTTATGAAAAGCTTATGTAAAGGCATCAGTTCCATTTCATTGGGAAGGCTGGCTCTGCAAGAGAGCAATAGGAGTAGGAGTAGGAGTAGATTAGAAAGCTCTCTTTGATACACTTTTATTTTTCTGTACTTTCTACATTTGAGTTACATTGATTTCAGTTTATGCAAATTTCAATTTCTACAATCCTCTACTCCAATTTCCTTCTCTGCAATTTTACTTTTCTGTTGCGCCCAATTTACTTTCCTGCAATTTTGTTCCTCTGCACTTGACAATTGAGCTTGCTGTGATCTGAATTTACTTTTCCTGCACTTTAATTCTTCTGTAATTGTTCTAAGCTTTAATCTATTGCTTCATTTAATTTCCAGCACCCAGCCCCCTTTACATTTGCTGCAATCTACATTTCTTGTCATTTAAGATTCTGTCAATTTACATTCCTTGCTCTTTACGTTTCTGCTCATTTACATTCTGCAACTTTAAATTCACTGTAATTTACATTCTGTTATCAAATTTTCACTCTATTCAATACTGTTAGCTTGACTAGACTAATCACCTCACTAAAGTTGCTTGATCCATCAATCCCTGTGGGATCAACCTCACTTTTATGAGTTATTACTACTTGATGCGATCCAGTACACTTGCCGGTGAGTTTGTGTGAAAATCTAATTTTCACCTCATCAGTGAACCAATGGCGGTAGCAACGAAGCTCTAGCGGCGATAGATGTAAGGCACCGAACTCCACAAGATTGCGATAGGCACGAACGACTTTCTCCCACAATGGCGACAACGCAGAAACGATGGTTGTGGCAAGGCGGGCTAGACGCGGCGTGGCAGTGATGATACACAGTGGCGGTGCGTTGGCGAGCTGGACGTGGTTGGGCGTGGCGTAACTGCAGCGCATCTTCTTCCTTCTCTTCTCGTGGATCTCTCTCTCGATGATGATGATGTATGTGCATTCGGTGAAGAGGGAAAAAAGGGTGGCGACTACTGATGGAAACATAGAATGGTGTGGATGTGTTGTGTTTTGGGTGCTGTGTGTGTGTATATGGGAAGGGGATGGCAGTGGGTGAGTAGCAGTGAGGTGGTGGATAGGTTAGGTTAGAGTTAGTCCAATTTGGCGATTTAGGGTTAAAATTAAGGTTTTGATTTGGGAATTAGGGTTTGGGTAAAGTATTAATTTAAAACAAAATTTAATCCAATAATAATATCTATAAAAATATTATTTAATTATCAACTTAAAATTTATTTTCAAATAAATACTCTAATTCAATAATTCAATAAAAATTAGATAATAAAAATTAATTTCATTTATAATTATAAAATAAAGTTAAAAATCTAATTATTCAACTTAAAGCATATGAAATTCTTATTATTATTTAATTACTAAAGCTTTAGATCAAAAAAAGAAATTACTTAATTTATATATAAAATCTCTTAAAATATAATCTTAATTAAATATAATAAATCATAAATAATTTATTTTATGATTTTTAAAAATCTGGGGTCTTACAAAAATAACATAATTTTTTTAATTATTTACCTATTTTGTTATGGATAATACTTTTTAAAAGTATTGCTTTTAAAATTATGTAGTCATAAGAGTAATAAGATAAATTGCTAACATAGGAACCAAATGTGAAAGCAAAAGTATGATCTAATTTATCTTGATGTATTTGATGATCATTTGGAATGGATATTGAAAGATTCACCACTGTTCTTAATTCTTGAAGAGGTTAATGCTTTATGAAATAATCTAACAAATATATCTGTTCAACTAGCTTTAAATAATTTTGGTATTTTTTTAATCAAATTAAGCATTTTATTTGTTGATTGCTACTATAAATTATGATGAATTATTACATTTTTGTTGATATTGATTTGTCAAAAATTACTCCAATATAGATTAATTAAATTTAAAAAATAATCGAAATGATAATGGATCAGGCAATAATTTCATAGAATATGCAAATCAAAAGGAAGAAAATGTTGTTCAAACTCCACAGCTGTCCCATAAATAAAGAGACACAGACTTTAAGATCACCCCTTGGACATGATTTATGAATGATGCTATCTTTTACTCTCTTCTTCATTTAAGTTGAGGAAGTATTCTGTACAAATGACTATATTATTATTATTATTATTATTATTATTATTATTATTATTATTATTATTATTATTATTATTAATATTAATGTATAATAATTGATACTTGATTATTATTAATGTATTTGTGTAAAGACATGTATTTTAATTTTAAATTTTATAGTTTATAATTTTTATTTAATTGTGATCGGGCCAAACAGTTCAGTTGACTAATAATCTAATGACCTAATTGTCTGATCAGTTTAATTATTGGTTTGGTTCTAATAACTATGCTCACACTACCTCACTTCACCACCACACCTCTGCCACCACTCTCTCACAACCACCCCACCCCCACCTTATCCACGATTGCATAATGAACCCATTCTTACACACACTATTACACCCTAAAACTCCCCACTCCATTCTCATCCCAACTTGACACTCTATCCCACATCTATCGCCATCTCTTCACTCACTGTGAGTCCTTTCTGTAACACTCCAACTTTTGACACGTCATAACCAATCCCAAATATTTAGGTGTTACTTATCATAAGGACCTACTTGGATCTAGACTCGGATTTTATAAGCAAATGTTAATACAAGCCTTTATCGATTTAGCGTGATTAACTTACTTATCATGAAAAATCATTTAGTTGCTCGCAAGGTTAATACTTAAAACCATATCATAGATAAATACATGGTAATAGAAAATATCATGAACCTCCTCCTGATAAGCGACACAAGATCCCTCGGGAAGTGGCTCCTCGTCGGACTCTGAGTCCTCCTCCGACTCATCATTCCAGACGAAAAAATCGTCCAAAATGTCGGCCTCCATAACTGCTGCCATGAACTCCAAAAGTTCAACTTGATGCGCTCTGTCGGAGGTGCAGAAATAGGAAGGTGTTGCACCAGATCCAAGTCAGTCTCATATGCGTGCGGAGCATCCAGAAGAAGTAAATCGCGGCGTGGTCTACCAAGAGAAAGGGATGAGAAGAGGGGGACTGATCTCCAACTAGGACTAGGTGTAACTCGGATAACGTGAACGCGCACAGCATGCCAAAGTCAAAGAGAGTGCGTGTTCACACACTGGTCCGAGTTGAAGGGTCGGGACGACTGAAGACAAAAGGGCTGACCTCCTGAAAGGTTGGCCCGCTACCGACTTCTTTGACTAGAGCCCGGAAAATCTCCCCAGAGGCACAAGGAAGCTCAAAGAGAAGACCACCGCCTACTAAAAGGTGGTTGGCCAAAGATACGATCTCACCTTTGGATAAGATAAGATAACAAACTTATCTCAAAGGAAGATCGTCAAACACCACTATAAATACACTGAAGCACCCAGGTATAACTCATACTCCAATTCTACAAAAAACCTGCCTAAAGCCCATACTGACTTAAGCATTGGAGTCTCTTGCAGGTACCACCACCCTCTGGTAAACGAAGATCGGCTGCACCACGCACTCCGGCAAGTCGGGCACGACAAGTTCGATCAAGCCAGAAGATCTTGTCTGAGATTGACCTCAACGTTTCAAGTAACCCTCAGAACATTGGCGCTGTTGCTGGGACCTAGAAGTCATCCCACCATCATGGAAAACGACCCTCCTAACAACGACCACACCTCTGGCTTGGAAGACGGTACACCAACAAAAAATGCGGACGTCACGCCACCATCCCCAAAAGAAGTGAACCACTCTAAAGGGGACAAAAAACCTCAAAACACGAAAATTCTAGATGCCATCCGTGAACAACAGGATCGCCTTAAACAGCTCGAACAAGAGACTGCGAAGAGAAATGAGACGGCGTAGAGAACTGGAAGAGAGACTCCAAAAACTCGAAGCTGACCTCAAGGACAAAACAACTCGATCCAACCATGAAGCTAGCCCACATAGAGAACAAGACCCATTCACCAAAGAAATCATGAAGGCTAAAGTCCCAAAAGACTTCAAAGCCCCTGACATGACCCCATACGATGGAACATCTGATCCAAGCCATCATCTCAGTAACTTTAGGAGTCGGATGTATCTCACGGATGCCTCGGACACAACTCACTGCAAGGCCTTCCCAACTACCCTCACCAAAATAGCCATAAAGTGGTTTGACAACCTGCCCCCAAGGTCAATCATAAGTTTCGATGACCTTGCTAAGAAATTCCTAGCCAGGTTCTCCATTCAAAAAGACAAAGCCAAACACGCTCCAAGTCTGCTAGGGATCAAGCAGGGAGATCGGGAAAGCCTCCGAAACTACATGGAAAGATTCAATAAGACGTGCCTCGACATATAGAATCACCCCACAAAAGTGGCTATCGTGGGACTTGTCAACAGCCTGCGTGGGGGGCCCTTTAGCCACTCTATATCTAAGAAGTACCCCACATCCTTGAAAGAAGTACAAAAACGAGCGGAGAAATACATCAACATGGAGGAAAACTCCCGACTATGGAAAAGCTCCAAAACTGGGTTCTCCTACCCCTCCCGGGACAAAGATAAAGAGGCAAGAAAGAAGGAGGACCAATCTGAAGAGAAGCCCAGGAAATACCATAACTATACCCCTCTACGGGTATCTTTAGTGGATGTCTACAGGAAAATATACTACACGGAAAAGATCCCACCACCCCGTCCAATTAAGCACAAAAAGGGAGGAAGTCGGATCGAGTACTGCGATTACCACAAAATCTATGGGCAACCCACCAACGAATGCTACGACTTAAAGAACATCATAGAAAAATTGACCCGAGAAGGAAGACTTGAAGAGGAAGGAAGAGCTGAACGCCCCCTCACACCCATAAAGGCACATTCATATGATCAACAGAGAATTCGCAGGAGGAGGGATCTCAAAGTCGTCCCGCAAAAGACACCTTAAAGAAATATACCACGTCGGAGAAGGGAGTAGTTCGCCCGACCTCCCCACCATTTCTTTCACTAAGGAAGATGCCGCTGGCATCATCCCTGGGCATGATGATCCTATGGTTATTACCATCATACTAGCCAATGCCAACCTCCACTGAACACTGGTCGACCAGGGAAGCTCGGCAGATATCCTATTCAAATCTGCCTTCGACAAGCTCGGACTACAAGAAAAGGAACTAAGAGCATATCCCAACAGCCTATTCAGACTAGGAGACGTTCCGATCCAACCCCTCGGATACATCCCACTGCACACCACCTTCGGGAAGGGAGCCCGGTCCGGAACGATAAGCATAGACTACATTGTGATCGATGTGAACTCTGCGTACAACGCCCTTATAGGCCGAATGATGAGCGGATAATTTATACGCTTTTTGGCATTGTTTTTAGTATATTTTTAGTAGGATCTAGTTACTTTTAGGGATGTTTTCATAAGTTTTTATGTTAAATTCACATTTCTGGACTTTACTATGAGTTTGTGTGTTTTTCTGTGATTTCAGGTATTTTCTGGCTGAAATTGAGGGACTTGAACAGAAATCAGATTCAGAGGTTGAAAAAGGACTGCTAATGCTGTTAAATTCTGACCTCCCTGCACTCAAAGTGGATTTTCTGGAGCTACAGAACTCGAAATGGCGTGCTTCCAATTGCGTTGGAAAGTAGACATCTAGGGCTTTCCAGCAATATATAATAGTTCATACTTTGGCCAAGAATAGACGACGTAAACTGGCGTTCAACGCCAGACTTCTGCCCAAATCTGGCGTCCAGCGCCAGAAAAGAATCCAAAACCAGAGTTGAACGCCCAAACTGGCACAGAAACTGGCGTTCAACTCCACAAATGGCCTCTGCACGTGCAACACTCAGGCTCAGCCCAAACACACACCAAGTGGGCCCAGGAAGTGGATTTATGCATCAATTACTTACTCATGTAAACCCTAGTAGCTAGTTTATTATAAATAGGACCTCTTACTATTGTATTAGGCATCTTTGGTCTCAGTTTTAATCCATTGTTCATCTTAGGAGACTATTGATCTCGTTTAGGGGGCTGGCCATCTCGGCCATGCCTGGACCTTCACTTATGTATTTTCATACGGTAGAGTTTCTACACTCCATAGATTAAGGTGTGGAGCTCTGCTGTTCCTCAAAGATTAATGCAAAGTACTACTGTTTTCTATTCAATTCTTCTTATTTCGCTTCTAAGATATCCATTCGCACCCAAGAATGTGATGAAGGTGATGATTATGTGTGACGCTCATCATCCTTCTCCCTTATGAACGCGTGCCTGACAAACACTTCTGTTCTACATGAAATAAGCTAGAATGAGTATCTCTTAGATCTCCTAACCGGAATCTTCGTGGCGTAAGCTAGAATGATGGCGGCATTCAAGAGAATCCGGAAAGTCTAAACCTTGTCTGTGGTATTCCGAGTAGGATTCAATGATCGAATGACTGTGACGAGCTTCAAACTCGCGAGTGCTGGGCGTTAGTGACAAACGCAAAAGGAGGGTGAATCCTATTCCAGCATGATCGAGAACCGACAGATGATTAGCCGTGCTGTGACAGAGCATGTGAGCATATTTTTCACTGAGAGGAGGGGATGTAGCCACTGACAACGGTGATGCCCTTGCATACAGCCAGCCATGGAAAGGAGTGAGACTGATTGGATGAAGATAGCAGGAAAGCAGAGGTTCAGAGGAACGAAAAGCATCTCCATTCGCTTATTTGAAATTCCTACCAATGATTGACATAAGTACCTCTATCCCTATTCTATTATTTAGTATTCGAAAACATCATTATCAATTTATATCTGCCTAACTGAGATTTGCAAGGTGACCATAGCTTGCTTCATACCAACAATCTCCGTGGGATTCGACCCTTACTCACGTAAGGTATTACTTGGACGACCCAGTGCACTTGCTGGTTAGTTGTATCGAAGTTGTGACAAATTATGAGTGTGTAATCACGATTACGCGCACCAAGTTGCTCACGTTGCCAGGGATTGTTCGAGCCTGGACATCACAATTTCGTTCACCAAGTTTTTGGCGCCGTTGCCGGGGATTGTTTGAGTTTTCGGCAAGCTTTTGGTCCGGTAACATCAGTGCCAAGTTTGATCCGGCAACAGCACCAAGTTTTTGGCGCCGTTGCCGGGGATTGTTTGAGTTTGGACAACTGACGGTTCATCTTGTTGCTCAGATTAGGTAATTTTTTTTTATTTTATTTTCAAAAATTTTTCAAAAATATTTCTAAAATTTTCTCATCTGTTTTCGAAAAAAAAAAATGTTTTCAAAAATATGTTTTTCTTCAGAATTTTTAAGAATGAATTCTAGTGTTTCATGATGATTTGTTGAAGCCTGGCTGGCTGTAAGCCATGACTAATCTTTTGGACTGGGGTTTCAACTTACCATCCCAAATGAAGAGATTCTCACACACTTAGTTGCTCTATACATGAAAAGCATCCATATCTGCTGAAGCTTGGCTGGCCATTGGCCATGTCTAGTGTTTTGGACCGGAGCTTTCATTGAAAGCTTGGCTGGCTAGTGAGCCATGTCTAATTCCTAGACTGAAGCTTTAGACTAACATGGCAAGATTCCTGGAATTCATGTTAAAAATTTTGGAATCCTTATTTTTTCTTTTTCATATAATTTTCAAAAAAAAAAAAATCCAAAAAAATTAAGAAAATCATAAAAAAATTCAAAAATATTTTTCTGTTTCTTGTTTGAGTCTTGAGTCATGTTATAAGTTCGGTGTCAATTGCATGTGCATCTTGCATTTTTCGAAAATTTTATGCATTCCTAGTGTTCTTCATGATCTTCAAGTTGTTCTTGGTAAGTCTTCTTGTTTGATCTTGATGATTTTTTTTTTGTGTTGTATAGTGTTTTTCATATGCATTCTTGAATTCTTGGTGTCTAGGCATTAAAGAATTCTAAGTTTGGTGTCTTGCATGTTTTCTTTGCATTAAAAATTTTTCAAAAATATGTTCTTGATGTTCATCATGACATTCATAGTGTTCTTGGTGTTCATCTTGACATTCATAGCATTCTTGCATGCATTCATTGTTTTGATCAAAAAAATTTCATGCATTGCATCTTTTTAGTGTTTTTCTCTTGCATCATAAAAATTCAAAAATCAAAAAAATATCTTTCCCTTTTTCTCTCATCAAATTCGAAAATTGAGTTGACTTTTTCAAAAATTTTTAAAAATCAAGTTGTTTCTTATGAGTCAAATCAAATATTCAATTTGAAAATCTTATCTTTTTCAAAATCTTTTTCAAAAATCAAATCTTTTTCAAAATTCTTAGTTATTTTCGAAAATTCCAAAAATATTTTTCAAAAATCTTTTTCTTATTTTTATACCAAATTTTCGAAAATAACATAATCAATTAATGTTTTGATTCAAAATTTCAAGTTTGTTACTTACTTGTTAAGAAAGATTCAAACTTTAAGTTCTAGAATCATATCTTGTGATTTCTTGTGAATCAAGTCATTAATTGAGATTTTAAAAATCAAATCTTTTTCAAAAACTAATTCCTATCATATCTTTTCAAAAATATCTTCTTATCTTATTTTTTTCAAAAATATCTTTTCAAAATATCTTTTCTAACTTCCTAACTTCTTATCTTTTCAAAATTGGTTTTCAAAATTTGTTTCAACTAACTAACTAACTTTTTGTTTGTTTCTTAACTTTTTCAAAACTACCTAACTAACTCTCTCTCTCTCTCTCTCATTTTTCGAAAATATCTTCCCTCTTTTTCAAAAATTTCTTTTTTTTTTAACTAATTATTTTTATTTTTTATTTTTGATTTCAAAAAAAAAAATTTCGAAAATTACTAACATTTTTTCAAAAAACCATTTTTCGAAAATCACTAACTCTTTTTCAAAAATATTTTCGAAAATTCTCCCTCTCCCATCTTATTCTATTTATTCATTCATATCCTAACATCTCATCTCACATCTCTGCCATCCTTACAATTGTGCTTCTTCCATTATATTACATTCTTTGTCTCCCCCTCTTCTTCCACTCACACAGGGATCCCTATACTGTGGTATAGAGGATCTCTATTATTATTATTATTATTTTTCTGTGCCTTCTTCTTTGTCATATGAGCAGGAGCAAGGATAAGAACATTCTTGTGAAAGCAGATCCAGAACCTGAAAGGACTCTGAAGAGAAAATTAAGAGAAGCTAAAATACAACAATCCAGAGATAACCTTTCAGAAATTTTCGAACAGGAAGAGGAGATGGCAGCCGAAAATAATAATAATGTAAGGAAGATGCTTGGTGACTTTACTGCACCTAATTCCAATTTACATGGAAGAAGCATCTCCATTCCTGCCATTGGAGCAAACAACTTTGAGCTGAAACCTCAATTAGTTTCTTTGATGCAGCAGAACTGCAAGTTTTATGGACTTCCATCTGAAGATCCTTTTCAGTTCTTAACTGAATTCTTGCAGATATGTGATACTGTTAAGACTAATGGAGTAGATCCTGAAGTCTATAGGCTCATGCTTTTCCCTTTTGCTGTAAGAGACAGAGCTAGATTATGGTTGGATTCTCAACCCAAAGACAGCCTGAACTCTTGGGATAAGCTGGTCACGGCTTTCTTAGCCAAGTACTTTCCTCCACAAAAGCTGAGCAAGCTTAGAGCTGATGTTCAAACCTTCAGACAGAAAGAAGGTGAATCCCTCTATGAAGCTTGGGAAAGATACAAACAGTTGACCAAAAAGTGTCCTTCTGACATGCTCTCAAAATGGACCATCCTGGATATATTCTATGATGGTCTGTCTGAGTTATCTAAGATGTCATTGGATACCTCTGCAGGTGGATCCATTCACCTAAAGAAAACGCCTGCAGAAGCTCAAGAACTCATTGACATGGTTGCTAATAACCAGTTCATGTACACTTCTGAAAGGAATCCTGTAAGCAATGGGACGCCTATGAAGAAGGGAGTTCTTGAAGTTGATACTCTGAATGCCATATTGGCACAGAACAAAATATTGACTCAGCAAGTCAATATGATTTCTCAGAGTCTGCATGGAATGCAAGCTGCATCCAACAGTACTCAAGAGGCATCTTCTGAAGAAGAAGCCTATGATCCTGAGAACCCTGCAATAGCAGAGGTGAACTACTTAGGTGAACCTTATGGAAACACCTATAACTCAACATGGAGAAATCATCCAAATTTCTCATGGAAGGATCAAAAGCCCCAACAAGGCTTTAATAATGGTGGAAGAAACAGGTTTAGCAATAGCAACCCTTTTCCATCATCAACTCAGCAACAGACAGAGAACTCTGAACAAAATGCTTCTAATTTAGCAAATCTAGTCTCTGATCTATCTAAGGCCACTGTAAGTTTCATGAATGAAACAAGGTCTTCCATTAGAAATCTGGAAGCACAAGTGGGCCAGCTGAGTAAAAGGATCACTGAAATCCCTCCTAGTACTCTCCCAAGCAATACAGAAGAGAACCCAAAAGGAGAGTGCAAGGCCATTGACATAAGCGCCATGGCCGAACCTGTGAGGAGAGGAGAGGACGTGAATCCCAAGGAGGAAGACCCCCTGGGACGTCCAGTGGTCAATAAGGAGCTTCCCTCTGAGAAACCAAAGGACTCTGAGGCTCATCTAGAGACCATAGAGATTCCATTGAACCTCCTTATGCCCTTCATGAGCTCTGATGAGTATTCCTCTTCTGAAGAGAATAAGGATGTTACTGAAGAGCAAACTGCCAAGTTTCTTGGTGCAATCATGAAGCTGAATGCCAAATTATTTGGCATTGATACTTGGGAAGTTGAACCTCCCTTGTTCATCAATGAACTAAGAGATCTGGATCAACTGACATTGCCTCAGAAGAGACAGGATCCTGGAAAGTTCATAATACCCTGTACCATAGGCACTATGATCTTTAAGGCTCTATGTGACCTTGGTTCAGGAATAAACCTCATGCCCCTCTCTGTAATAGAGAAACTGGGAATCTATGGGGTGCAAGCTGCTAAAATCTCATTAGAGATGGTAGACAGTTCAAGAAAACAGGCTTATGGACAAGTAGAGGACGTTTTAGTAAAGGTTGAGGGCCTTTCATCCCTGCTGATTTCATAGTCCTGGATACTGGAAAGGAACAGGATGAATCCATCATCCTAGGAAGACCTTTCCTGGCCACAGCAAGAGCTGTGATTGATGTTGACAGAGGTGAAATAGTCCTTCAATGGAATGAGAACTCCCTTGTATTCAAAACTCAAGGATCTCCCTCTGCAACCATGGAGAGGAAGCTTGAAAAGCTTCTCTCAAAGCAGAGTCAACCAGAGCCCCCACAGTCAAACTCTAAGTTTGGTATTGGGAGGCCACAACCAAACTCTAAGTTTGGTGTTGAACTCCCATATCCAAACTCTAAGTTTGGTGTTGGAGAGTCTCAACAAAGCTCTGCACATCTGTGAGGCTCCATGAGAGCCCACTGTCAAGCTATTGACATTAAAGAAGCGCTTGTTGGGAGGCAACCCAATGTTTATCTAATTCTTATTTTTATTGTTTGTCATGTTTTCTTAGGTTCATGATCATGTGGAGTCACAAAATAAATAGAAAAATTGAAAACGGAATCAAAAACAGCAGAAGAAAAATCACACCCTGGAGGAGCATCTGTCTGGCGTTCAGCGCCAGAACAGAGCATGGTTCTGGCGCTGAACGCCCAAAATGGGCAGCTTCTGGGCGCTGAACGCCAGAACAGGCATGGTTTTGGCGTTCAACGCCAGAAATGGCACACAAATGGGCGTTGAACGCCCAAAATGGCCACCAACCTGGCGCTGAACGCCCAGAGTTGGGTACAAAGGCATTTTTACATGCCTAATGGGTGCAGGGATGTAAATCCTTGAACACCTCAGGATCTGTGGACCCCACAGGATCCACTCAGGATCTGTGGACCCCACAGGATCCCCACCTACCTCCACTCACTTCTTCTCACCCCTCTCTTTCACACAACCCCATAAACACTCTTTCCCAAAAACCCTTCACCAATCACCTCAAACTCTCTTCCCCATCACCTCTTCACCACTCACATCCATCCACTCTTCCCCATAAACCTACCTCATAAACTCCACCTACCTTCAAAATTCAAAACCAATTTCCCACCCAAACCCACCCATATGGCCGAACCTTAACCCCCCCTCCCTTCCCTATACAAAGACCTCCATTCTTCATCAAATTCACACAACACACCCCTCTACACTCCTCTTGGCCAAAACCACATCTCCCTCTCCCTCTCCATATTTCTTCTTCTTCTTCTTCTATTCTTTTGTTTATTGCTCGAGGGCGAGCAATATTCTAAGTTTGGTGTGGTAAAAGCATAAGCTTTTTGTTTTTCCATTACCATTGATGGCATCTAAGACCGGAGAATCCTCTAGAAGAGGGAAAGGGAAGATAAAAGCTTCCACATCCGAGTCATGGGAGATGGAAAGGTTGATCTCCAAAGCCCATCAAGACCACTTCTATGATGTTGTGGCCAAGAAGAAGGTGATCCCTGAGGTCCCTTTTAAACTCAAAAGAAATGAGTATCCGGAGATCCGACATGAAATTCAAAGAAGAGGTTGGGAAGTTCTAACAAATCCCATCCAACAAGTTGGCATCCTAATAGTTCAAGAGTTCTATGCCAATGCATGGATCACCAAGAACCATGATCAAAGTAAGAACCCGGATCCAAAGAACTATGTTACAATGGTTCGGGGGAAATACTTAGATTTTAGTCCGGAGAATGTGAGGTTGGCGTTCAACTTGCCATACATGGAAGAGAACGCACGCCCCTACACAAGGAGAGTCAACTTTGATCAAAGGTTGGACCAAGTCCTTATGGACATATGTGTAGAAGGAGCTCAATGGAAAATTGACTCCAAAGGCAAGCCGGTTCAACTAAGAAGATTGGACCTCAAGCCTATAGCTAGAGGATGGTTGGAGTTTATTCAATGCTCAATCATTCCCACTAGCAACCGGTCTGAAGTTACTATAGACCGGGCCATCATGATCCATAGCATCATGATTGGAGAAGAGGTGGAAGTTCATGAGATTATACCTCAAGAACTCTACAAGGTGGCTGACAAGTCCTCCACTATGGCAAGGTTAGCCTTTCCTCACCTCATTTGCCACCTATGCAATTCAGCTGGGATTGACATAGAGGGAGATATCCTCATCAAAGAGGACAAGCCCATCACTAAGAAAAAAATGGAGCAAGCAAGAGAGCCCAGTCATGGAGGTCAAGAGGCGCAAGAAGCTCATCACCATGAGATTCCGGAAATGCCTCAAATGCACTTTCCTCCACAAAACTATTGGGAGCAAATCAACACCTCCCTAGGAGAATTGAGTTCCAATATGGGACAACTAAGGGTGGAACATCAAGAGCACTCCATCATGCTCCATGAAATAAGAGAAGATCAAAAAGCAATGAGGGAGGAGCAACAAAGACAAGGAAGAGACATAGAAGAGCTTAAGGACATCATTGGTTCCTCAAGAAGGAAACGCCACCACCACTAAGGTGGATTCATTCCTTGTCCTTATTTCTTCTGTTTTCGTTTTCTATGCTATGTGCTTGTCTGTGTTTGTGTCTTCATTACATGATCATTAGTAGTAGTAACTATGTCTTAAAGTTATGAATGTCCTATGAATCCATCACCTCTCTTAAATAAAAAATTGTTTTAATTCAAAAGAACAAGAAGTACATGAGTTTTGAATTTATCCTTGAACTTAGCTTAATTATATTGATGTGGTGACAATGCTTCTTGTTTTCTGAATGTATGCTTGAACAGTGCATATGTCATTTGAAGTTGTTGTTTAAGAATGTTAAATATGTTGGCTCTTGAAAGAATGATGACTAGGAGACATGTTATTTGATAATCTGAAAAATCATAAAAATGATTCTTGAAGCAAGAAAAAGCAGCATAAAACAAAGCTTGCAGAAAAAAAAAGGGGCGAAAAAAAATAGAAAAAAAAAATAATAGAAAGAAAAAGAAAAAGCAAGCAGAAAAAGCCAATAACCCTTAAAACCAAAAGGCAAGGGCAAATAAAAAGGATCCCAAGGCTTTGAGCATCAGTGGATAGGAGGGCCTAAAATCCTGGTCTAAGCGGCTAAACCAAGCTGTCCCTAACCATGTGCTTGTGGCGTGTAGGTGTCAAGTGAAAACTTGAAACTGAGCGGTTAAAGTCAAGGTCCAAAGCAAAAGAAGAGTGTGCTTAAGAACCCTGGACACCTCTAATTGGGGACTTTAGCAAAGCTGAGTCACAATCTGAAAAGGTTCACCCAATTATGTGTCTGTGGCATTTATGTATCCGGTGGTAATACTGGAAAACAAAGTGCTTAGGGCCACGGCCAAGACTCATAAAGAAGCTGTGTTCAAGAATCATCATACTGAACTAGGAGAGTCAATAACACTATTCGAAATCTGAAGTTCCTATAGATGCCAATCATTCTGAACCTCAATGGATAAAGTGAGATGCCAAAACTATTCAAGAGGCAAAAAGCTATAAGTCCCGCTCATATGATTGAAGCTCTGTTTCATTGATAGTTTGGAATTTATAGTATATTCTCTTCTTTTTATCCTATTTGATTTTCAGTTGCTTGGGGACAAGCAACAATTTAAGTTTGGTGTTGTGATGAGCGGATAATTTATACGCTTTTTGGCATTGTTTTTAGTATGTTTTTAGTAGGATCTAGTTACTTTTGGGGATGTTTTCATAAGTTTTTATGTTAAATTCACATTTCTGGACTTTACTATGAGTTTGTGTGTTTTTCTGTGATTTCAGGTATTTTCTGGCTGAAATTGAGGGACTTGAGCAGAAATCAGATTCAAAGGTTGAAAAAGGACTGCTAATGCTGTTAAATTCTGACCTCCCTGCACTCAAAGTGAATTTTCTGGAGCTACAGAACTCGAAATGGCGCGATTCCAATTGCGTTGGAAAGTAGACATCCAGGGCTTTCTAGCAATATATAATAGTCTATACTTTGGCCAAGAATAGATGACGTAAACTGGCGTTCAACGCCAGCCTTCTGCCCAAATCTGGCGTCCAGCGCCAGAAAAGGATCCAAAACCAGAGTTGAACGCCCAAACTGGCACAGAAACTGGCGTTCAACTCCACAAATGGCCTCTGCACGTGCAACACTCAGGCTCAGCCCAAACACACACCAAGTGGGCCCAGGAAGTGGATTTATGCATCAATTACTTACTCATGTAAACCCTAGTAGCTAGTTTATTATAAATAGGACCTCTTACTATTGTATTAGGCATCTTTGGTCTCAGTTTTAATCCATTGTTCATCTTAGGAGACTATTGATCTCGTTTAGGGGGCTGGCCATCTCGGCCATGCCTGGACCTTCACTTATGTATTTTCATACGGTAGAGTTTCTACACTCCATAGATTAAGGTGTGGAGCTCTGCTGTTCCTCAAAGATTAATGCAAAGTACTACTGTTTTCTATTCAATTATTCTTATTTCGCTTCTAAGATATCCATTCGCACCCAAGAACATGATGAAGGTGATGATTATGTGTGACGCTCATCATCCTTCTCCCTTATGAACGCGTGCCTGACAAACACTTCTGTTCTACATGAAATAAGCTAGAATGAGTATCTCTTAGATCTCCTAACCGGAATCTTCATGGCGTAAGCTAGAATGATGGCGGCATTCAAGAGAATCCGGAAAGTCTAAACCTTGTCTGTGGTATTCTGAGTAGGATTCAATGATCGAATGACTGTGACGAGCTTCAAACTCGCGAGTGCTGGGCGTTAGTGACAAACGCAAAAGGAGGGTGAATCCTATTCCAGCATGATCGAGAACCGACAGATGATTAGCCGTGCTGTGACAGAGCATGTGAGCATATTTTTCACTGAGAGGAGGGGATGTAGCCACTGACAACGGTGATACCCTTGCATACAGCCAGCCATGGAAAGGAGTGAGACTGATTGGATGAAGATAGCAGGAAAGCAGAGGTTCAGAGGAACGAAAAGCATCTCCATTCGCTTATCTGAAATTCCTACCAATGATTGACATAAGTACCTCTATCCCTATTCTATTATTTAGTATTCGAAAACATCATTATCAATTTATATCTGCCTAACTGAGATTTGCAAGGTGACCATAGCTTGCTTCATACCAACAATCTCCGTGGGATTCGACCCATACTCACGTAAGGTATTACTTGGACGACCCAGTGCACTTGCTGGTTAGTTGTATCGAAGTTGTGACAAATTATGAGTGTGTAATCACGATTACACGCACCAAGTTGCTCACGTTACCAGGGATTGTTCGAGCCTGGACATCACAATTTCGTTCACCACCGAACGACCTTAAATCAGCTCGCCCAGTAGTTTCCACTCCACACCTATGCATAAAGTTCCCAACTCCAAAAGGCATAGCCACCGTCAAAGGAGACCAAAAGCTCACGTGACGCTGCTACAATGAAATTCTGAACCTTAAGGGTGACCCTGGAGGAAAAGAGGCCAACGCCATCAAACTCAGATGGGCCCGGGCTCGCGACGAACTCCATCCCCAGCCAGAAGGTGAAACCGAAGAAGTACAAGTCGGAGACACCCCAGAAAAAAAACAAGTATAGGAGCAAACCTGATAGGAAACCTAAAAGAGCTGCTAGTAACACTTTTAAGGGAGAATTCCGACCTCTTTGCCTGGAAAGCCGCTGATATGCCCGGCATAGATCCCGACTTAATGTGCCACAAACTGGCCGTATACCCCGGATCTCGACCAATACAACAAAAGCGCAGAAAACTCGGTCCGTAGAGATCATAAGTCGTGGAGGAACAGGTGCAAGCCTTGCTAGAGGCAAGGTTCATAAGGAAGGTTAAGTACCCATTGTGGCCGGCCAACGTCGTATTGGTAAAAAAGCCAAATGAAAAGTGGCGGATGTGTGTAAACTACACCGACCTCAATAAAGCCTTCCCAAAAGACCCCTATCCCCTCCCGAATATCAACACCCTGGTCGACGCGTCGTCGGGATATAAGTACCTCTCTTTCATGGACGCCTACTCAGGGTACAATCAGATCCCAATGCATCAACCCAACCAAGAGAAAACTTCATTCCTAACCCCGAAAGCAAACTACTGCTACATAGTAATGCCGTTCAGACTCAAGAACGCGGGGGCCATATATCAGAGGTTAATGAACAAGTATTTTTCGACCACATCGTGAAGCTAATGGAAGTCTATGTGGACGATGATGAGCGGATAATTTATACGCTTTTTGGCATTGTTTTTAGTATGTTTTTAGTAGGATCTAGTTACTTTTAGGGATGTTTTCATTAGTTTTTATGTTAAATTCACATTTCTGGACTTTACTATGAGTTTGTGTGTTTTTCTATGATTTCAGGTATTTTCTGGCTGAAATTGAGGGACTTGAGCAAAAATCAGATTCAGAGGTTGAAAAAGGACTGCTGATGCTGTTGGATTCTGACCTCCCTGCACTCAAAGTGGATTTTCTGGAGCTACAGAACTCGAAATGGCGCGCTTCCAATTGCGTTGGAAAGTAGACATCCAGGGCTTTCCAGCAATATTTAATAGTCCATACTTTGGCCAAGAATAGACGACGTAAACTGGCGTTCAATGCCAGCCTTCTGCCCAAATCTGGCGTCCAGCGCCAGAAAAGGATCCAAAACCAGAGTTGAACGCCCAAACTGGCACAGAAACTGACGTTCAACTCCACAAATGGCCTCTGCACGTGCTACACTTAAGCTCAGCCCAAACACACACCAAGTGGGCCCAGGAAGTGGATTTATGCATCAATTACTCACTCATGTAAACCCTAGTGACTAGTTTATTATAAATAGGACCTCTTACTATTGTAGTAGACGTCTTTTTGACCATCTTTGGTCTCAGTTTTAATCCATTGTTCATCTTAGGAGACTATTGATCTCGTTTAGGGGGCTGGCCATCTCGGCCATGCCTGGACCTTCACTTATGTATTTACGGTAGAGTTTCTACACTCCATAGATTAAGGTGTGGAGCTCTGCTGTTCCTCAAAGATTAATGCAAAGTACTACTGTTTTCTATTCAATTCTTCTTATTTCGCTTCTAAGATATCCATTCGCACCCAAGAACGTGATGAAGGTGATGATTATGTGTGACGCTCATCACCATTCTCCCCTATGAACGCGTGCCTGACAAACACTTCTGTTCTACATGAATTAAGCTAGAATGAGTATCTCTTAGATCTCCTAACCAGAATCTTCGTGGCGTAAGCTAGAATGATGGCGGCATTCAAGAGAATCCGGAAGGTCTAAACCTTGTCTGTGGTATTCTGAGTAGCATTCAATGATTGAATGACTATGACGAGCTTCAAACTCGCGAGTGCTGGGCGTTAGTGACAGACGCAAAAGGAGGGTGAATCCTATTCCAGCATGATCGGGAACCGACAGATGAATAGCCGTGCCGTGACAGGGTGCATGAGCATATTATTCACTGAGAGGAGGGGATGTAGCCACTGACAACGGTGATGCCGTTGCATAAAGCCAGCCATGAAAAGGAGTAAGCCTGATTGGATGAAGATAGCAGGAAAGCAGAGGTTCAGAGGAACGAAAAGCATCTCCATTCGCTTATCTGAAATTCCTACCAATGATTTACATAAGTATCTCTATCCCTATTTTATTATATAATATTCGAAAACAACATTATCACTTTATATCCGCTTGACTGAGATTTACAAGATGACCATAGCTTGCTTCATACCAACAATCTCCGTGGGATTCGACCCTTACGTAAGGTATTACTTGGACGACCCAGTGCACGTGCTGGTTAGTTGTATCGAAGTTGTGACAATTATGAATTAAGATTAGAGCACCCAGGCCTTTGAAGCCATGGATATGTATCACAATTTCGTGCACCAAGTTTTTGGCGCCGTTGCCGGGGATTGTTTGAGTTTGGACAACTGACGGTTCATCTTGTTGCTCAGATTAGGTAACTTTCTTTTCGTTTTCTTTTCAAAAATTTTTCAAAAAAATTTCTAAAATTTCTCTTTTGTTTTCGAAAAAAATAAAAATGTTTTCAAAAATTTATTCAAAATTTTTAAGAATGAATTCTAGTGTTTCATGAAGCATGTGAAGCCTGGCTGGCTGTAAAGCCATGTCTAAATTCATTTGGACTGAGGCTTACAATTTGTTATCAAAAGCAAATTAGTTGTTGCTCATCCACCTGCTGCTGATCCATGATCACCTATTGAAGCTTGGCTGGCCATTGGCCATGTCTAGTGTTTTGGACTGGAGCTTTCTTTGAAAGCTTGGCTGGCTAGTGAGCCATGTCTAATTCCTGGACTGAAGCTTTAGACTAACATGGCAAGATTCCTGGAATTCATGTTAAAAATTTTTGGAATCCTTATTTTTCCTTTTAATATGCGAAAAATATAAAATAAAAATCCAAAAAAATTAGAAAATCATAAAAATCAAAAATATTTTGTGTTTCTTGTTTGAGTCTTGAGTCATATCATAAGTTTGGTGTCACTTGCATATGCATCTTGCATTTTTTCGAAAATATCATGCATTCATAGTGTTCTTCATGATCTTCAAGTTGTTCTTGGTAAGTCTTCTTGTTTGATCTTGATGATTTTTTGTTTTATGTCTTTTCATGTTTATCATATGCATTCTTGAATTCTTAGTGCGTAAGCATTAAAGAATTCTAAGTTTGGTGTCTTGCATGTTTTCTTTACATTAAAAATTTTTCAAAATATGTTCTTGATGTTCATCTTGACATTCAAAGTGTTCTTGGTGTTCATCTTGACACTCATATCATTCATGCATGCATTCATTGTTTTGATCTAAAAATTTCATGCATTGCATCATTTTTCTTTTTTTCCCTTGCATCATAAAAATTTCAAAAATCAAAAAAATATCTTTCCCTTTTTCCCTCATCAAATTCAAAAATTTGAGTTGACTTTTTCAAAAGTTTTTAAAATCAAATTGTTTCTTATGAGTCAAATCAAATTTTCAATTTGAAAATCTTATCTTTTTCAAAATCTTTTTCAAAAATCAAATCTTTTTCAAAATTCTTAGTTATTTTCGAAAATTCCAAAAATATTTTTCAAAAATCTTTTTCTTATTTTTGTATTAAATTTTCGAAAATAACATAAACAATTAATGTTTTGATTCAAAAATTTCAAGTTTGTTACTTACTTGTTAAGAAAGATTCAAACTTTAAGTTCTAGAATCATATCTTGTGATTTCTTATGAATCAAGTCATTAATTGAGATTTTAAAAATCAAATCGTTTTCAAAACTAATTTCAAAAATATCTTTTCAAAATATCTTTTCTAACTTCCTAACTTCTTATCCTTTCAAATTTTGTTTCAAACTAACTTTTTGTTTGTTTCTTATCTTTTTCAAAACCACCTAACTAACTCTCTCTCTCTCATTTTCGAAAATATCTTCCCCCTTTTTTTCAAAATTTCTTTTTAATTAACTATTATTTTAAATTTTAAATTTTAATTTTCAAAAAAAAAAAAAAAAAAAAACTAACAAATTTTCAAAAACCAATTTTCAAAAATCACTAACTCCTTTTCAAAAATAATTTTCGAAAAATCCCTCCCTCTCTCTCATCTTATTCAATTTATTTATTCATCAACTAACATCTCTTCCTCACATCATCACCAAATTCGAACCCCCTCTTCTATCTGTGTTCGAATTTCTTCTTCTTTTCTTCTACTAACAATAAGGATCCTCTTTACTGTGACATAGAGGATTCCTCTTCTTTTCTTTTTCTCTTCTCTTTCTTATGAGCAGGGACAGAGAAAAAGGCATTCTTGTTGAAGCTGATCCAGAACCTGAAAGGACTCTGAAGAGAAAATTAAGAGAAGCTAAATTACAACAATCCAGAGACAACTTGATTGAAAATTTCGAACAAGTAAAGGAGATGGCAGCCGAACCCAACAACAATGCAAGGAGAATGCTTGGTGACTTCACTGCACCTAATTCCAATTTACATGGAAGAAGCATCTCCATTCCTGCCATTGGAGAAAATAACTTTGAGCTGAAACCTCAGTTAGTTTATCTGATGCAGCAAAACTGCAAGTTTCATGGACTTCCATCTGAAGATCCTTTTCAGTTCTTAACTGAATTCTTGCAGATATGTGATACTGTTAAGACTAATGGAGTAGATCCTGAAGTCTACAGGCTCATGCTTTTCCCTTTTGCTGTAAGAGACAAAGCTAGATTATGGTTGGATTCTCAACCCAAAGACAGCCTGAACTCTTGGGATAAGCTGGTCACGGCTTTCTTAGCCAAGTACTTTCCTCCTCAAAAGCTGAGCAAGCTTAGAGCTGATGTTCAAACCTTCAGGCAGAAAGAAGGTGAATCCCTCTATGAAGCTTGGGAAAGATACAAACAGTTGACCAAAAAGTGTCCTTCTGACATGCTTTCAGAATGGACCATCCTGGATATATTCTATGATGGTTTATCTGAGCTATCAAAGATGTCACTGGACACTTCTGCAGGTGGATCCATTCACCTAAAGAAAACGCCTGCAGAAGCTCAAGAACTCATTGACATGGTTGCTAATAACCAGTTCATGTACACTTCTGAAAGGAATCCTGTGAGTAATGGGACGCCTATGAAGAAGGGAGTTCTTGAAGTTGATACTCTGAATGCCCTATTGGCTCAGAACAAGATATTGACTCAGCAAGTCAATATGATCTCTCAGAGTCTGCATGGAATGCAAGCTGCATCCAACAGTACTCAAGAGGCTTCTTATGAAGAAGAAGCTTATGATCCTGAGAACCCTGCAATAGCAGAGGTGAATTACTTAGGTGAACCTTATGGAAACACCTATAACTCAACATGGAGAAATCATCCAAATTTCTCATGGAAGGATCAAAAGCCCCAACAAGGCTTTAATAATGGTGGAAGAAACAAGTTTAGCAATAGCAAGCCTTTTCCATCATCAACTCAGCAACAGACAGAGAACTCTGAACAAAATGCTTTTAATTTAGCAAATCTAGTCTCTGATCTATCTAAGGCCACTGTAAGTTTCATGAATGAAACAAGGTCTTCCATTAGAAATCTGGAAGCACAAGTGGGCCAGCTGAGTAAAAGGATCACTGAAATCCCTCCTAGTACTCTCCCAAGCAATACAGAAGAGAATCCAAAAGGAGAGTGCAAGGCCATTGACATAAGCACCATGGCCGAACCTGTGAGGAGAGGAGAGGACGTGAATCCCAAGGAGGAAGACCTCCTGGGACGTCCTGTGATCAATAAGGAGCTTCCCTCTGAGGAACCAAAGGAATCTGAGACTCATCTAGAGACCATAGAGATTCCATTAAACCTCCTTATGCCCTTCATGAGCTCTGATGAGTATTCCTCTTCTGAAGAGAATGAGGATGTTACTAAAGAGCAAACTGCCAAGTTTCTTGGTGCAATCATGAAGCTGAATGCCAAGTTATTTGGCATTGATACTTGGGAAGTTGAACCTCCCTTGTTCATCAATGAACTAAGTGATCTGGATCAACTGACATTGCCTCAGAAGAGACAGGATCCTGGAAAGTTCATAATACCCTGCACCATAGGCACCATGATCTTTAAGGCTCTGTGTGATCTTGGTTCAGGAATAAACCTCATGCCCCTCTCTGTAATAGAGAAACTGGGAATCTATGGGGTGCAAGCTGCTAAAATCTCATTAGAGATGGCAGACAGCTCAAGAAAACAGGCATATGGACAAGTAGAGGACGTGTTAGTAAAGGTTGAAGGCCTTTACATCCCTGCTGATTTCATAGTCCTGGATACTGGAAAGGAAGAGGATGAATCCATCATCCTAGGAAGACCTTTCCTGGCCACAGCAAGAGCTGTGATTGATGTTGACAGAGGTGAAATAGTCCTTCAATGGAATGAGAACTCCCTTGTATTCAAAACTCAAGGATCTCCCTCTGCAACCATGGAGAGGAAGCTTGAAAAGCTTCTCTCAAAGCAGAGTCAACCAGAGCCCCCACAGTCAAACTCTAAGTTTGGTGTTGGGAGGCCACAACCAAACTCTAAGTTTGGTGTTGAACTCCCATATCCAAACTCTAAGTTTGGTGTTGGAGAGTCTCAACAAAGCTCTGCACATCTGTGAGGCTCCATGAGAGCCCACTGTCAAGCTATTGACATTAAAGAAGCGCTTGTTGGGAGGCAACCCAATGTTTATCTAATTCTTATTTTTATTGTTTTTCATGTTTTCTTAGGTTCATGATCATGTGGAGTCACAAAATAAATATAAAAATTGAAAACGGAATCAAAAACAGCAGAAGAAAAATTACACCCTGGAGGAGCATCTGTCTAGCGTTCAGCGCCAGAACAGAGCATGGTTCTGGCGCTGAATGCCCAAAATGGGCAGCTTCTGGGTGCTGAACGCCAGAACAGGCATGGTTCTGGCGTTCAACGCCAGAAATGGCACACAAATGGGCGTTGAACGCCCAAAATGGCCACCAACATGGCGCTGAACGCCCAGAGTTGGGTACAAAGGCATTTTTACATGCCTAATGGTGCAGGGATGTAAATGCCTTGACACCTCAGGATCTGTGGACCCCACAGGATCCACTCAGGATCTGTGGACCCCACAGGATCCCCACCTACCTCTACTCACTTCTTCTCACCACTCTCTTTCACACAACCCCATAAACACTCTTCCCTAAAAACCCCTCACCAATCACCTCAATCTCTCTTCCCCACTAAACCTTTACCACTCACATCCACCCACTCTTCCCAATAAACCTACCTCATAAACTCCACCTACCTTCAAAATTCAAAACCAATTTCCCACCCAAACCCACCCATATGGCCGAACCTTAACCCCCCCTCCCTTCCCTATATAAAGACCTCCATTCTTCATCAAATTCACATAACACACCCCTCTACACTCCTCTTGGCCGAAACCACATCTTCCTCTCCCTCTCCATATTTTTTCTTCTTCTTCCTCTATTCTTTTTTTTATTGCTCGAGGGCGAGCAATATTCTAAGTTTGGTGTGGTAAAAGCATATCTTTTTTGTTTTTCCATTACCATTGATGGCATCTAAGACCGGAGAATCCTCTAGGAGAGGGAAAGGGAAGATAAAAGCTTCCACATCCGAGTCATGGGAGATGGAAAGATTCATCTCCAAAGCCCATCAAGACCACTTCTATGATGTTGTGGCCAAGAAGAAGGTGATCCCCGAGGTCCCTTTCAAACTCAAAAGAAATGAGTATCCGGAGATCCGACATGAAATTCAAAGAAGAGGTTGGGAAATTCTAACAAATCCCATCCAACAAGTCGGCATCCTAATGGTTCAAGAGTTCTATGCCAATGCATGGATCACCAAGAACCATGATCAAAGTAAGAACCCGGATCCAAAGAACTATGTTACAATGGTTCGGGGGAAATTCTTAGATTTTAGTCCGGAGAATGTGAGGTTGGCGTTTAACTTGCCATACATGGAAGAGAACGCACGCCCCTACACAAGGAGAGTCAACTTTGATCAAAGGTTGGACCAAGTCCTTATGGACATATGTGTAGAAGGAGCTCAATGGAAGATTGACTCCAAAGGCAAGCCGGTTCAACTAAGAAGATTGGACCTCAAGCCTATAGCTAGAGGATGGTTGGAGTTTATTCAATGCTCAATCATTCCCACGAGCAACCGGTCTGAAGTTACTATAGACCGGGCCATCATGATCCATAGCATCATGATTGGAGAAGAGGTAGAAGTTCATGAGATTATACCTCAAGAACTCTACAAGGTGGCTGACAAGTCCTCCACTATGGCAAGGTTAGCCTTTCCTCACCTCATTTGCCACCTATGCAATTCAGCTGGGATTGACATAGAGGGAGATATCCTCATTAAAGAGGAAAAGCCCATCACTAAGAAAAAGATGGAGCAAGCAAGAGAGCCCAGTCATGGAGCTCAAGAGGCGCAAGAAGCTCATCACCATGAGATTCCGGAAATGCCTCAAATGCACTTTCCTCAACAAAACTATTGGGAGCACATCAACACCTCCTTAGAAGAATTGAGTTCCAATATGGGACAACTAAGGGTGGAACATCAAGAGCACTCCATCATGCTTCATGAAATAAGAGAAGATCAAAAAGCAATGAGGGAGGAGCAACAAAGACAAGGAAGAGACATAGAAGAGCTCAAGGACATCATTGGTTCCTCAAGAAGGAAACGCCACCATCACTAAGGTGGATTCATTCCTTGTTCTTGCTTTCTCTGTTTTTCGTTTTCTATGTTATGTGCTTATCTATGTTTGTGTCTTCATTACATGATCATTAGTAGTTAGTAACTTTGTCTTAAAGATATAAATGTCCTATGAATCCATCACCTCTCTTAAATGAAAAATGTTTTAATTCAAAAGAACAAGAAGTACATGAGTTTCGAATTTATCCTTGAACTTAGTTTAATTATATTGATGTGGTGACAATGCTTCTTGTTTTCTGAATGAATGCTTGAACAGTGCATATGTCTTTTGAAGTTGTTGTTTAAGAATGTTAAATATGTTGGCTCTTGAAAGAATGATGACTAGGAGACATGTTATTTGATAATATGAAAAATCATAAAAATGATTCTTGAAGCAAGAAAAAGCAGCAAAGAACAAAGCTTGCAGAAAAAAAAAAGGGGCGAAAAAAAAATAGAAAAAAAAATAGAAAGAAAAAAGAAAAAGCAAGCAGAAAAAGCCAATAACCCTTAAAACCAAAAGGCAAGGGCAAATAAAAAGGATCCCAAGGCTTTAAGCATCAGTGGATAGGAGGGCCTAAAGGAATAAAATCCTGGTCTAAGCGGCTAAACCAAGCTGTCCCTAACCATGTGCTTGTGGCGTGTAGGTGTCAAGTGAAAACTTGAGACTGAGCGGTTAAAGTCAAGGTCCAAAGCAAAAGAAGAGTGTGCTTAAGAACCCTGGACACCTCTAATTGGGGACTCTAGCAAAGCTGAGTCACAATCTGAAAAGGTTCACCCAATTATGTGTCTGTGGCATTTATGTATCCGGTGGTAATACTGGAAAACAAAGTGCTTAGGGCCACGGCCAAGACTCATAAAGAAGCTGTGTTCAAGAATCATCATACTAAACTAGGAGAATCAATAACACTATCTGAACTCTGAGTTCCTATAGATGCTAATCATTCTGAACCTCAATGGATAAAGTGAGATGCCAAAACTATTCAAGAGGCAAAAAGCTATAAGTCCCGCTCATATGATTGGAGCTCTGTTTCATTGATAGTTTGGAATTTATAGTATATTCTCTTCTTTTTATCCTATTTGATTTTTAAGTTGCTTGGGGACAAGCAACAATTTAAGTTTGGTGTTGTGATGAGCGGATAATTTATACGCTTTTTGGCATTGTTTTTAGTGTGTTTTTAGTAGGATCTAGTTACTTTTAGGGATGTTTTCATTAGTTTTTATGTTAAATTCACATTTCTGGACTTTACTATGAGTTTGTGTGTTTTTCTGTGATTTCAGGTATTTTCTGGCTGAAATTGAGGGACTTGAGCAAAAATCAGATTCAGAGGTTGAAAAAGGACTGCTGATGCTGTTGGATTCTGACCTCCCTGCACTCAAAGTGGATTTTCTGGAGCTACAGAACTCGAAATGGCGCGCTTCCAATTGCGTTAGAAAGTAAACATCCAGGGCTTTCCAGCAATATATAATAGTCCATATTTTGGCCAAGAATAGACGACGTAAACTGGCGTTCAACGCCAGCCTTCTGCCCAAATCTGGCGTCCAGCGCCAGAAAAGGATCCAAAACCAGAGTTGAACGCCCAAACTGGCACAGAAACTGGCGTTCAACTCCACAAATGGCCTCTGCACGTGCTACACTTAAGCTCAGCCCAAACACACACCAAGTGGGCCCAGGAAGTGGATTTATGCATCAATTACTCACTCATGTAAACCCTAGTGACTAGTTTATTATAAATAGGACCTCTTACTATTGTAGTAGACGTCTTTTGGACCATCTTTGGTCTCAGTTTTAATCCATTGTTCATCTTAGGAGACTATTGATCTCGTTTAGGGGGCTGGCCATCTCGGCCATGCCTGGACCTTCACTTATGTATTTACGGTAGAGTTTCTACACTCCATAGATTAAGGTGTGGAGCTCTGCTGTTCCTCAAAGATTAATGCAAAGTACTACTGTTTTCTATTCAATTCTTCTTATTTCGCTTCTAAGATATCCATTCGCACCCAAGAACGTGATGAAGGTGATGATTATGTGTGACGCTCATCACCATTCTCCCCTATGAACGCGTGCCTGACAAACACTTCTGTTCTACATGAATTAAGCTAGAATGAGTATCTCTTAGATCTCCTAACCAGAATCTTCGTGGCGTAAGCTAGAATGATGGCGGCATTCAAGAGAATCCGGAAGGTCTAAACCTTGTCTGTGGTATTCTGAGTAGGATTCAATGATTGAATGACTGTGACGAGCTTCAAACTCGCGAGTGCTGGGCGTTAGTGACAGACGCAAAAGGAGGGTGAATCCTATTCCAGCATGATCGGGAACCGACAGATGAATAACCGTGCCGTGACAGGGTGCGTGAGCATATTATTCACTGAGAGGAGGGGATGTAGCCACTGACAACGGTGATGCCCTTGCATAAAGCCAGCCATGGAAAGGAGTAAGACTGATTGGATGAAGATAGCAGGAAAGCAGAGGTTCAGAGGAACGAAAAGCATCTCCATTCGCTTATCTGAAATTCCTACCAATGATTTACATAAGTATCTCTATCCCTATTTTATTATATAATATTCGAAAACAACATTATCACTTTATATCCGCCTGACTGAGATTTACAAGATGACCATAGCTTGCTTCATACCAACAATCTCCGTGGGATTCGACCCTTACTCACGTAAGGTATTACTTGGACGACCCAGTGCACTTGCTGGTTAGTTGTATCGAAGTTGTGACAATTATGAATTAAGATCAGAGCACCCAGGCCTTTGAAGCCATGGATATGTATCACAATTTCGTGCACCAGACGACATGCTAGTAAAAACCCAGAGAGAAGAAACACTGCTGCCCGACCTCACCGAAGTATTCAGTACTATAAGAAAGCACGGGATGAGGCTAAACCCCACAAAATGTACCTTCGCAGTAGAAGGTGGAAAATTCCTAGGGTTCATGCTTACCCAGAGAGGCATTAAGGCAAACCTAGACAAATGCCAAACCATACTCAACATGAAAAGCCCGACATGCGTCAAAGAGGTATAGCAGCTGAATGGAAGACTAGCGGCCCTGTCCAGGTTTCTAGCCAGATCAACACTAAGATCTCTCCCTTTTTATGCAATTTTAAGGAAATGAAAGAAGTTTGAATGGACCCCAGAGTGCGAACAAGCCTCTCAAGACTTCAAAATATTCCTGGGGCAACGACCCATCCTGACCCGACCTCAACAAGGGGAAGAACTGATACTATACCTCGACGTAGGAAGTCGGGCGATAGCATCTGCACTAGTCAGAAAAGATGACAATAGACAACAACCCATATACTTCATCAGCAAGGCTTTACAAGAGGCTGAACTGAACTACCAAAAGATAGAAAAGTTTGCCTACTGATGAGCGGATAATTTATACGCTTTTTGGCATTGTTTTTAGTATGTTTTTAGTATATTTTAGTTAGTTTTTATTATGTTTTTATTAATTTTTATTCAAAAATTATATTTCTGGACTTTACTATGAGTTTGTGTGTTTTCTGTGATTTCAGGTATTTTCTGGCTGAAATTGAGGGACCTGAGCAAAAATCTGATTCAGAGGCTGAAAAAGGACTGCAGATGCTGTTGGATTCTGACCTCCCTGCACTCGAAATGGATTTTCTGGAGCTACAGAAGCTCAATTGGTGCGCTCTTAATTGAGTTGGAAAGTAGACATCCTGGACTTTCCAGCAATATATAATAGTCCATACTTTACCCGAGATTTGTTAGCCCAAACTGGCGTTCCAAGTCAACATAGAAATTCTGGCGTCAAAACGCCAAAACTAATAGAAAAGCTGGAGTTAAACGCCCAAACTGGCACAAAAGCTGGCATTTAACTCCAAGAAAAGTCTCTACACATGAAAGCTTCAAATCTCAGCCCAAGCACACACCAAGTGGGCCCTGGAAGTGGATTTTTACACTAAACACCCTAGCTTACTCATTTTCTGTAACCCTAGGTCACTAGTTGATTATAAAAACCACTTTTAGTGATTCATTTTGTACCTCATGACATTCTACAGGTTTCATATTGTATCTTCTACGGTATGAGTCTCTAAACCCCATTGTTGGGGGTGAGGAGCTCTGCTGTTCTTCATGAATTAATGCAATTACTACTGTTTTCCATTCTATCATGCTTGCTTCTATTCTAAGATATTCATTCGCACTTCAACGTGATGAATGTGATGATCCGTGACACTCATCATCATTCTCACCTATGAACGCGTGCCTGACAACCACCTCCGTTCTACATGCAATCAAGCTTGAATGTGTATCTCTTGGGTTTCTAATCTAAGATTGGAACCTTCGTGGTATAGGCTAGAATTACTGGCGGCCATTCCTGAGATTCGGAAAGTCTAAACCTTGTCTGTAGTATTCCGAGTAGGATCTGGGAAGGGATGACTGTGACGAGCTTCAAACTCGCGAGTGTTGGGCGTGTGACAGACGCAAAAGGATCAATGGATCCTATTCCAACATGATCGAGAACCAATAGCTGATTAGCCGTGTGGTGACAGCGCATTTGGAACATTTTCACTGAGAGGACGGGAAGTAGCCATTGACAATGGTGATGCCCAACATAAAGCTTGCCATGGAAGGAGCCTTGCGTGTATGAAGAAGAAGACAGTAGGAAAGCAAAGACTCAGAAGACAAAGCATCTCCGAAACCTCAACCTGTTCTTCATTACTGTATAACAAGTATTTATTTCATGATCTTTTACTTTTTACAATTAAATCTGAGAATTATTGATATCCTAACTAAGATTTACAAGATAACCATAGCTTGCTTCAAGCCGACAATCTCCGTGGGATCGACCCTTACTCACGTAAGGTATTACTTGGACGACCCAGTGCACTTGCTGGTTAGTTGTGCGGAGTTGCAAAACTGTGATTGTAATTTCATGCACCAAGTTTTTGGCGCCGTTGCCGGGGATTGTTCGAGTTTGGACAACTAACGGTTAATTTTGTTGCTTAGATTAGGAATAATTTATTTTTGTTGGTTTAGAGTCACTAAATTTGAGTCCTTTATTTGAGTTTAGTTTCATATTTTAAGTTTGGTGTCAATTGCATGCTTTTATTTTCTTTCAATTTTTCGAATTTGCATGTTCTTAGTTCTTTTTTTTTCTTTGAAAATTTTAAGTTTGGTGTCCTCTTTGTGTTTTCCTTTAAATTTTCGAAAATATTGTGTTTGATTTTCTGAAAATTTTAAGTTTGGTGTCCCTTGTACTTTTATTTGCTTAAAAATTTTTCAAACATTTGTTCTTGGTGTTCATCTTGACATTCAAAGTTTTCCTTATTTTACTCATAATTTTTGAAATTTTGCATTAAATTAGTCAAAGATTTTCAAAATCATATCTTTTTTTAGTCAAGTCAAAATTCTAATTTCAAAAATTGATCTTTTCAAATCTTTTTCAAAAATCAAATCTTTTTAATTTCTTCAATCATATCTTTCCAATCATATCTTTTTTAAATTGCAATCATATCGTCTCAATCATATCTTCTTTAAAATAATTTTCAATCATATCTTTTTGATTGATAATTCCAAAATCTTTTTAATTAATTAATTAATTTAGTTTTCAATTTGGTTTTATTCCATTTTCTTTTAATTTTCGAAAATCATATCCAGAATTTTTCAAATCTTTTTAATTAATTAGCTATTTTTGCATTCGAATTATTTATTTATCTTTTTACTTTTTCTCTTAATTTTTGAAACTTCTATTTTATTTTTCATTTATTTTGTTTTATTTTTTTCGGTTACTTTTAATTAAAATAAATAAATAAATAAATAAAATTCATATCAATTCCCTTTTCTCTATTATGGACATAAGTGGAAGTGAACAGCCCAGAAGGACTCTGGGGTCATATGCTAACCCCATTACAGCTGCATATGGGAGTAGCATCTGTATACCTCCCATCAAAGCAAGAAGTTTTGAGCTAAATCCTCAGCTCATTATCATGGTGCAGCAAAATTACCAGTATTTCGGTCTTCCACAGGAAGAACCTACTGAGTTTCTGGCACAGTTCTTACAAATTACTGACACAGTACGTGATAAAGAAGTGGATTAGGATGTCTATAGATTATTACTGTTTCCATTTGCTGTAAAAGATCAAGCTAAGAGGTGGTTAAATAACCAACCCACAGTAAGCATAAAAACATGGAGACAGTTATCAGACAAATTCCTGAATCAATTTTACCCTCCAAAAAGGATGACACAGCTAAGGCTGGACATCCAAGGCTTTAAACAAGAGGATCATGAATCCCTTTATAATGCCTGGGAGAGGTACAGAGGGATGCTAAGGAAATGCCCCTCTAAAATATTTTCAGAGTGGGTACAGTTAGACATCTTCTACTATGGGCTTACAGAAAAAGCTCAGATGTCTCTAGACCACTCAGCTGGTGGATCTATATACATGAGGAAGACGATTGAAGAGGATCAAGAACTCATAGATACGGTTTCTAGAAATCAATATTTGTACTCTAGCAGTGAGTCCTTCATAAAGGAAGAGGCTAGGGCAATAACTACTGATCCTAATCCTCAAGAACAGATTGTTGAACTTAATCCGCAATTACTCCTTGTGACAAAACAGAATTTAAAGAGATGCTCCAAGACACTAAAAATGGTAACAAGAATATGGAAGCACAATTGAATCAGACAAGACAGCAGCTATTTAAACAGATAACAGAAGAATGCCAAGCTGTCCAACTAAGGAGCGGGAAGACATTGAATAATTTAGCTCAAAGTAGCAAAAAGCAAAGAAAGGAACAACTGACATAGGATGACCAAACCACTGCCCAAAAACCCTTTGAGGACAGCAAGAGCCCAGAGAGAAATAATTCTGGCATTCAAATGCCAGAAAAGGGTGGGAAACTGGCGTTAAACGCCCAGTGGATGCCCACTTCTAGCGTTCAAACGCCAGAAAAGGGAGAAAAGTTGCCGTTGAACGCCCATTCCTTGCCCAGTTCTGGCGTTCAAACGCCAGAAAAGGGTGGGAAGCTGGCGTTAAACGCCCATCCAGCACCCAATCCTGGCGTTCAAACGCCAATGAGGGATCGGACACCTGCAAGTACTGATAGTAACCCCTCTAAGAAGGCTTCTCCAACCACCTCTGTAGGGAATAAACCTGCAGCAACTAAGGTTGAAGAATATAAAGCCAAGATGCCTTATCCTCAGAAACTCTGTCAAGTGGAGCAGGATAAACAATTTGCCCACTTTGCAGACTATCTCAGGACTCTTGAGATAAAGATCCCATTTGCAGAGGCACTTGAGCAAATACCCTCTTATGCTAAGTTCATGAAAAAGATCTTAAGTCATAAGAAGGATTGGAGAGAAACTGAAAAGGTGTTTTTCACTGAAGAATGCAGTGCAGTCATTCTAAAAAGCTTACCAGAGAAGCTTCAAGATCCAGGAAGCTTTATGATACCATGCACATTAGAGGGTGCTTGCACCAAGACAGCTCTATGTGACCTTGGAGCAAGTATCAACCTAATACCTGCATCCACTATCAGAAAGTTTGGCTTGACTGAAGAAGTCAAACCAACCCGAATATGTCTTCAACTTGCTGATGGCTCCATTAAATGTCCATCAGGCATAATTGAGGACATGATTGTCAAGGTTGGGCCATTTGCCTTTCCCACTGACTTTGTAGTGCTGGAAATGGAGGAGCACAAGAGTGCAACTCTCATTTTAGGAAGACCTTTCCTAGCAACTGGACGAACTCTTATTGATGTACAAAAGGGGAAAGTGACCCTGAGAGTCAATGAGGATGAGTTCAAGTTAAATGCTCTCAAAGCTATGAAGCATCCAGACACATCAGATGACTGCATAAGCACTGATATTATTGGCTCTTTAGTGGAAGAGATCAATATGGCTGAAAGTCTTGAATCAGAGCTAGAGGACATCTTTAAAGATGTTCAGCCTGGTCTGGAGGAATCAGAGGAAATAAAAGAACCTCTAAAAATTCCTCAGGAAGAGGATATGCCTCCTAAACCCGAGCTCAAACCACTACCACCATCCCTAAAATATGCATTTCTGGGAGAAGGGACACTTTTCCAGTGATCATAAGCTCTGCTTTAAATCCAAAGGAAGAGAAAGCACTAATTCAAGTGCTAAGGACACACAAGACAGCTCTTGGGTGGTCCATAAGTGATATTAAGGGCATTAGCCCAGCAAGATGCATGCACAAGATCCTATTGGAGGATGATGCTAAGCCAGTGGTTCAACCACAGAGGCGGCTAAATCCAGCCATGAAGGAGGTGGTGCAGAAAGAGGTCAGTAAGTTACTAGAGGCTAGGATTATTTATCCTATTTCTGATAGCCCCTAGGTAAGCCCTGTCCAAGTTGTACCCAAAAAGGGAGGCATGACAGTGGTTCACAATGAAAAGAATGAATTGGTTCCTACAAGAACAGTTACAGGGTGGCATATATGTATTGACTACAGAAGGCTCAATACATCCACAAGAAAAGATCATTTTCCTTTACCATTCATAGACCAGATGCTAGAGAGACTAGCAGGTCATGACTATTACTGCTTTCTGGATGGCTATTCAGGCTACAACCAAATTGTAGTAGATCCTCAGGATCAAGAGAAAACAGCATTCACATGTCCTTCTAGCATATTTACCTACAGAAGGATGCCTTTTGGTCTGTGCAATGCACTTGCAACCTTTCAGAGGTGCATGCTTTCTATTTTCTCTGATATGGTGGAAAAAATTTTGGAAGTCTTCATGGATGACTTCTCAGTAATTGGAGACTCATTCAGCTCCTGTCTTGCTCATCTAGCACTTGTTCTGAAAAGATGCCAAGAGACCAACCTAGTTTTAAACTGGGAAAAATGTCACTTTATGGTGACTGAAGGAATTGTCCTTGGGCATAAAATTTCAAACAAAGGAATAGAGGTGGATCAAGCTAAGGTAGAGGTAATTGAAAAATTACCACCACATGCCAATGTAAAAGCAATCAGAAGCTTTCTGGGACATGCAGGATTCTACAGAAGGTTTATAAAGGATTTTTCGAAAATAGCAAAACCTCTGAGCAATCTGCTAGCTGCTGACATGCCATTTGTGTTTGACACAGAGTGTCTGCAGGCGTTTGAGACCTTGAAAGCTAAGCTAGTCACAGCACCAGTCATCTCTGCACCAAACTGGACATTACCATTCGAACTAATGTGTGATGTCAGTGACCATGCCATTGGTGCAGTGTTGGGACAGAGGCATAACAAGCTTCTGCACGTCATTTACTATGCTAGCCATGGTTTAAATGATGCACATAAGAATTACACAACCACAGAAAAAGAGTTACTTGCAGTGGTTTATGCCATTGACAAGTTTAGATCCTATTTAGTAGGTTCAAAAGTGATTGTGTATACTGACCATGCTGCTCTTAAATACCTACTCACAAAGTAGGATTCAAAACCCAGGCTCATAAGATGGGTGTTGCTTCTGCAAGAGTTTGATATAAAAATAAGAGACAGAAAAGGGACACAGAACCAGGTAGCCGATCACCTGTCCCGAATAGAACCAGTAGCAGGGGCGTCCCTTACTCCTACTGAGATCTCTGAGACCTTTCCGGATGAGCAACTCTTTGCCATTCAGGAGGCACCATGGTTTGCAGACATTGCAAATTATAAAGTCGTGAGGTTCATACCCAATGAGTACAGCAGAGTACAAAGAAAAAAACTAATTTCTGATGCAAAGTACTACCTATGGGATGAGCCATACCTCTTTAAGAGATGTGCAGACGGAATGATCCGCAGATGTGTACCTAGAGAGGAGGCACAGAAGATCCTGTGGCATTACCATGGATCACAGTATGGAGGACATTTTGGAGGTTAGCGAACAGCCACTAAGGTCCTCCAATGTGGCTTCTACTGGCCTACTATCTATAAAGATGCCCGAGAGTTTGTGCGTAACTGTGACAGTTGCCAAAGAGCTGGTAACTTGCCTCATGGTTACGCCATGCCTCAACAAAGGATCTTAGAGATTGAGTTGTTTGATGTATGGGGCATTGACTTCATGGGTCCTTTCCCACCATCATACTCAAACACTTACATTCTGGTGGCTATAGACTACGTATCTAAATGAGTAGAAGCAATTGCCACACCCACTAATGATACTAAGACTATGCTGAAGTTCCTCCAGAAACATATTTTCAGCAGATTTGGTGTTCCCAGAGTACTAATCAGTGATGGGGGCACTCATTTCTGCAATAAACAGCTTTACTCTGCTATGGTCAGATATGGAATTAGCCACAAAGTAGAAACTCTGTATCATCCACAGATAAATGGGCAGGCCGAAGTCTCTAACAGAGAACTAAAGAGAATCCTGGAACGGATTGTAATTGCCCGTAGAAAGGATTGGGCAAAAAGCTTGGATGATGCTTTGTGGGCATACAGAACAGCATTCAAGACTCCTATAGGAACCTCTCCATACTAGCTTGTGTATGGCAAGGCCTATCATCTGCCCATGGAACTGGAACATAAGGCCTACTGGGCAACCAGATTCCTAAACATGGATGCTAAGTTAGCTGGAGAAAAAAGATTGCTCCAGCTGAATGAGCTAGAGGAATTCAGACTCAATGCTTTTGAAAATGCAAAAATTTATAAGGAAAAAGCAAAAAGGTGGCATGACAAGAAACTGTCATCTAGAGTCTTTGAGCCAGGACAGAAGGTTCTGCTATTTAACTCTAGACTTAGATTATTCCCCGGGAAATTAAAATCCCGGTGGAGAGGACCATATGTGATTACAAGTGTGTCACCATATGGATATGTTGAGCTTCAGGATATTGATTCTGACAAAAAGTTCATTGTTAATGGACAGAGAATCAAACACTATCTTGAAAGCAACTTTGAGCAAGAATGCTCAAAACTGAGACTAGAATAAAACTCAGTCAAGGTCCAGCTAAAGACAATAAAGAAGCGCTTGTTGGGAGGCAACCCAATTTTATTATATCTATTTATTTTCTATTATTATTTTATGTTTTCTGTAGGTTGATGATCATGTGAAGTCACAAAAACAACTGAAAAAGCAAAAACAGAATGAAAAACAGTATGAAAAATAGCACACCCTGGAGGAGAAGCCTACTGGCGTTTAAACGCCAGTAAGGACAGCAGAATGGGCATTAAACGCCAAGTCTGGCACCATTCTGGGCGTTTAACGCCAGAAATGCACACCAGACTAGCATTTAACGGCAGAAAAGGGCAAGAAACTGGCGTGAAACGCCAGAACTGGGCAGCAACCTAGCGTTTAACGCCAGGATTGGCAGCAAAGGGCGTTTTGCAAGCCTAATTGGTGCAGGGATGAGAAATCCTTGACACCTCAGGATCTGTGGACCCCACAGGATCCCCACCAACCTTAACTCACTCTCTCACCTCTTCACACCTTTTTATAATACTCTTTCCCAAATAACCTCCACCAATTACCTCCATTACTCTTCCAAAACCATCATACAACCCACCTACACCCACCAACTCAAATTCAAACCATCACTCCTTCCTTTTCCACATCATAACCACCTAAAACCCCTTGGCCGAATAATTCACACACCTCCATCTCCTCCATCTCTTCTTCTTCTCCTCCTTTCTTTATTCTTTTGCTCGAGGACGAGCAAACCTTTTAACTTTGGTGTGGAAAAGCTCAGCTTTTTTTGTTTTTTCATAACCATTTATGGCACCTAAGGCCGGAGAAACCTATAGAAAGAGGAAAGGAAAGGCAATTGCTTCCACCTTCAAGTCATGAGAGATGGAGAGATTCATCTCAAAGGTCCATCAAGACCACTTCTATAAAGTTGTGGCCAAGACTCCTCATTGAAGAGGACAAGCCCATCACTATGAAAAGGATGGAGCAAACAAGAGAGCCCACTCATGGACCTCAACAAGAGCATGAGGAAAATCCTCATCATGAAATCCCTGAGATGCTTCAAGGGATGCATTTTTCTCCACAAAACTATTGAGAGCAAATTAACACCTCCCTAGGAGAATTAAGTGCCAATATGGGACAACTAAGGGTGGAGCACCAAGAGCATTCCATCCTCCTTCACGAAATTAGAGAAGATCAAAGAGTCATGAGAGAGGAGCAACAAAGGCAAGGAAGAGACATTGAGGAGCTCAAGCACTCCATAAGATCTTCAAGAGGAAGAACTAGCCGCCATCACTAAGGTGGACCCGTTCTTTAATCTCCTTGTTCTTTATTTTCTATTTTTCGAATTTTTATGCTTTATGTTTATCTATGCTTATGTCTTTATTACATGATCACTAGTGTCTAAGTGTCTATGCCTTAAAAGCTATGAATATGAATCCATCACCTTTCTTAAATGAAAAATGTTTTTAATTGCAAAAAGAAAAAGAAGTACATGAATTTCAAATTTTAAAACAGATTAATTATTTTGATGTGGTGGCAATACTTTTTGTTTTTCTGAATGAATGCTTGAACAGTGCATATTTTTGAATTTGTTGTCCATGAATGTTAAAATTGTTGGCTCTTGAAAGAATGATGGAAAAGGAGAAATATTATTGATGATCTGAAAAATCATAAAAAGGATTCTTGAAGCAAGAAAAAGCAGTGAATAGAAAAAAAAAAGAGAAAGAAAAGAAAAAAAAAAGAAAAAAAAGGCAAGCAGAAAAAGTCAATAGCCCTTTAAACCAAAAGGCAATGGTAAAATAAAAAGGATCCAAGGCTTTGAGCATCAGTGGATAGGAGGGCCCATAGGAATAAAATCCTGGCCTAAGCGGCTAAACCAAGCTGTCCCTAACCATGTGCTTGTGGCGTGAAGGTGTCAAGTGAAAACTTGAGACTGAGCGGTTAAAGTCGTGGTCCGAAGCAAAAAAAGAGTGTGCTTAAGAGCTCTGGACACCTCTAATTGGGGACTCTAGCAAAGCTGAGTCACAATCTGAAAAGGTTCACCCAGTTATGTGTCTTTGGCATGTATGTATCCGGGGGTAATACTGGAAAACAAAGTGCTTAGGGTCACGGCCAAGACTCATAAAGTAACTGTGTTCAAGAATCAACATACTGAACTAGGAGAATCAATAACACTATCTAAAATCTGAGTTCTTATAGATGCCAATCATTCTAAACTTCAAAGGATAAAGTGAGATGCCAAAACTGTTCAGAAGCAAAAAGCTAATAGCCCCGCTCATCTAATTAAGACTGATCTTCATAGATGTTTTTGGAATTCATTGTATATTCTCTTCTTTTTATCCTACTTTGTTTTTAGTTGCTTGGGGACAAGCAACAATTTAAGTTTGGTGTTGTGATGAGCGGATAATTTATACGCTTTTTGGCATTATTTTTAGTATGTTTTTAGTATATTTTAGTTAGTTTTTATTATGTTTTTATTAGTTTTTATTCAAAAGTCATATTTCTGGACTTTACTATGAGTTTGTGTATTTTTCTGTGATTTCAGGTATTTTTTGGCTGAAATTGAGGGACCTGAGCAAAAATATGATTCAGAGGCTGAAAAAGGACTGCAGATGCTGTTGGATTCTGTCCTCCCTGCACTCGAAGTTGATTTTCTGGAACTATAGAAGCCCAATTGGCACGCTCTTAATTGCGTTGGAAAGTAGACATCCTGGGCTTTCCCGCAATATATAATAGTCCATAATTTACCCACGATTTGATGGCCCAAACTGGCGTTCCAAGTCAGCATAGAAATTCTGGCGTCAAAACGCCAGAACTGGCATAAAAGCTGGAGTTAAACGCCCAAACTGGCACAAAAGCTGGCGTTTAACTCCAAGAAAAGTCTCTACACATGAAAGCTTCAATGCTCAGCCCAAGCACACACCAAGTGGGCCCCCAGAAGTGGATTTTTACACTAAACACCCTAGCTTACTCATTTTCTGTAACCCTAGGTCACTAGTTTATTATAAAAACCACTTTTAGTGATTCATTTTGTACCTCATGACATTCTACACATTTCATATTGTATCTTCTACGGCATGAGTCTCTAAACCCCATTGTTGGTGGTGAGGAGCTCTGCTGTTCTTCATGAATTAATGCAATTACTACTGTTTTCCATTCTATCACGCTTGCTTCTATTCTAAGATATTCATTCGCACTTCAACCTGATGAATGTGATGATCCGTGACACTCATCATCATTCTCACCTATGAACGCGTGCCTGATAACCACCTCCGTTCTACATGCAATCAAGCTTGAATGTGTACCTCTTGAGTTTCTAATCTAAAATTGGAACCTTCGTGGTATAGGCTAGAATTACTGACGGCCATTCCTGAGATTCGGAAAGTCTAAACCTTGTCTGTGGTATTCCGAGTAGGATCTGGGAAGGGATGACTGTGACGAGCTTCAAACTCGCGAGTGTTGGGCGTGTGACAAATGTAAAAGGATCAATGGATCCTATTCCAACATGATCGAGAACCAACAGCTGATTAGCCGTGCGGTGACAGCGCATTTGGAACATTTTCACTGAGAGGATGGGAAGTAGCCATTGACAACGGTGATGCCCAACATAAAGCTTGCCATGGAAGGAGCCTTGCGTGTATGAAGAAGAAGACAGTAGGAAAGCAGAGATTCAGAAGACAAAGCATCTCCGAAACCTCAACCTGTTCTTTATTACTGCATAACAAGTATTTATTTCATGATCTTTTACTTTTTACAATTAAATCTGAGAATTATTGATATCCTGACTAAGAGTTACAAGATAACCATAGCTTGCTTCAAGCCGACAATCTCTGTGGGATTGACCCTTACTCACGTAAGGTATTACTTGGACGACCCAGTGCACTTGCTGGTTTGTTGTGCGGAGTTGCAAAAGTGTGATTGTAATTTCGTGCACCACCTATGCCCTCATACTCACCTCCTGGCGACTTCGATCATATTTTCAAGCCCACACCATCAGAGTACGGACTAATCAACCCATGAAAGCCATATTGCAGAAAACAGCCTTGGTAAGAAGAATCCTACAATAGGCAATCGAGTTGTCCGAATTCGACCTCAAGTACGAAGCTCGTATCGCTATCAAATTCCAGTACTTGGCCGACTTCATCGCAGAGTACACAGACACCCTGGGGACCCCGGTGGAATGGAACCTCTACGTTGACGGCTCATCGAACAAAGCCAGAAGTAGAGCAGGCATTATCCTAGAAAGCGACCAAGGGACCCAACCCGAACTCTCCTTAAGATTCGAGTTCCCCGCCTAAAATAATCAAGCAGAGTATGAAGCGCTACTGGCTGGTTTGAAGCTGGCTAGGGAGGTCGGAGCCCAAAAGCTTACCATATTCAGCGATTCACAAGTAATCACCTCGCAAATAGAAGGAAGCTGCCAGGAAAAGGATCCCACTATGAAAAAGTACCTAGACAAGACCAAAGAACAGCTCGGGAACTTTAGGGATTACGAGATCCGACATATACCTCGGGAGCAAAACACCTAAGCTGACGCATTTTCAAAACTTGCTAGCACCAAACTAGGGGGCAACAATAGAAGCCTCATCCAAGAAACCATACAGCACTCATCGACCTCAAGGGAAGAGAAGGTCTTAAGCATATCAGACCAGGACCAAGGATGGATGACCCCTATAATCAACTACCTCAAGTTCGAAAAGCTCCCTACAGAAAAGAAGGATGCAAAGAGGCTCGTACGGGAAGCACAATACTACACTTTGGTACACGATGTTCTGTACAGGAGAGGAGTTTCATCACCCCTCCTAAAATGCATCCCGATTTCTGCCATAAAGGAAGTCATGGAAGAAGTCCACAGCGAAATGTGTGGCAACCACCTCGGAGCACAGGCACTATCCAAAAAGATACTCCGAGCCGGCTTCTACTGGCCGACCTTACAAAAGGAAGCGACCGAGTTCATCAAAACGTGCCCTCCATGCCAGAAGCACACTTCCACATCACCCCACCCGAAGAGCTCATTTGCATCACCTCACCCTGGCCGTTCGCAAAGTGGGGGCTCGACCTCCTTGGATCATTCCCCCAGGGATCAGGACCAGTCAAATTCCTCATTGTAGGAATAGATTACTTCACAAAGTGGATTGAGGTAGAGCTATTGGCCGCCGCAACTACCCAGAGAAGTTGAAAGTTCCTGTATAAAAATATCATCACGAGGTTTGGGGTTTCATACTCCATCACCACGGACAATGGGACTCAGTTCACCGACAAGGGCTTCAAGAACCTGGTAGCTGATCTAAAACTCAAGCACCAGTTCACTTCGGTGGAACTCCCACAAGCCAACAAACAGGCGGAGGCCGCCAACAAAGTCATATTGGACAGGCTAAAGCGTCAATTACAGGATGCGAAAGGAGCCTGGGCTGAAGAGCTCCCCCAAGTCCTATGGGCGTACTGGACAACCCCACACTCCACCACGGGGGAATCACCCTTCCGACTTGCTTACGGAATGGAGGCAATGATCCCCGTAGAAGTAGGTGAAAGATTCCCAAGGGTAATCTTCTACAACGAGGACGCCAACTCCTGAGCACAAAAGGAACAACTCAACCTGCTTCCAGAAGTCCGAGAAAGAGCTCGGATCAGAGAGGAAGCCCTGAAGCGTCGAATGGCCTCAAGGTACAACTCGAAGGTAATCCAACGAAGCTTCGCTACCAATGATCTCATCCTAATCTAAAATGACATATGATCAGGATGGTCAGGAGAAGGAAAGCTAGCGGCCAACTGGAAAGGACTGTACCGGATTACAGAAGTACTAGGAAAAGGTTACTACAAGGTGGCTGACCTCCAAGGGCGTGAGCTCCCGAGGTTGTAGCACGCCTGTAACCTAAGAAGGTACTATAGCTAGAGAAAGGTCTTGAGCCAAGGTGTGTTCTTTTCCCACTAAAGGGTTTTTTAATGAGGCACCAGACTAAAACCTGAAGGTGGCCCGACTTGCAGGGTAACCCCATAGATGTATATTCTCTCATTTACCTTTTTCGATTCATTGCATTTTATTCTGATAAAAACAGAGATTCCTCAAAAAAAGTTTCCTTCCAAGGAGCATTAATTTACGCCCGAAAAAATGCAAAAATCATTGCCCGATCAAAAAAGGTCGGCAAGGTGAAGCGACGACGTCCAAATTAATGTGAGAAGTTATAAAAGCAACTCGTATAAAGCGACTTGACGAGGTCAGATAAAAAATGGGATTGCAAAAAATAACTTGAAAAGGCCTGACAGAGAAGTCGGACCATCTAAAGGATTACTAAAAAAGGAACAACACCTTCCTAACCATGCGAAGGTAAAAAAAAGGGGGTTGAGAAACCTAGTGTTAAAGTTGCTAAGTGATGAGCGGATAATTTATACGCTTTTTGGCATTGTTTTTAGGTAGTTTTTAGTATGTTTTAGTTAGTTTTTTATTATATTTTTATTAGTTTTTAAATAAAAATCACATTTCAGGACTTTACTATGAGTTTGTGTGTTTTTTTATGATTTCAGGTATTTTTTGGCTGAAATTTAGGGACCTGAGCAAAAATCTGATTCAGAGGCTGAAAAAGGACTGCAGATGCTGTTGGATTCTGACCTCCCTGCACTCGAAGTAGATTTTCTGGAGCTACAAAAGCCCAATTGGCGCGCTCTTAATTGTGTTGGAAAGTAGACATCCTGGGCTTTCCAAGAATATATAATAGTTTATACTTTGTCCAAGATTTAATGGCCCAAACCGGCGTTCCAAGTCAGCATAGAAATTCTGGCGTCAAAACGCCAGAACTGGCATAAAAGCTGGAGTTAAACGCCCAAACTGGCATAAAAGCTGGCGTTTAACTCCAAAAAAAGTCTCTAACGTGAAAGCTTCAAGGCTCAGCCCAAGCACATACCAAGTGGGCCCGGAAGTGGATTTCTGCATCATTTACTTATTTCTATAAACCCTAGGCTACTAGTTCTCTATAAATAGGACCTTTTGCTATTGTATTTTCGTCTTGGTTATTCTGGTTCCCCCTCTGGGGCCGAAGCCAATGAACACTATTTTCACTTATGTATTTTCAACGGTGGAGTTTCTACACCCCATAGATTAAGGTGTGGAGCTCTGCTGTTCCTCATGAATTAATGCAAAGTACTATTGTTTTTCTATTCAACTCAAGCCTATTTCTTCTCTAAGATACACACTCGTTCTTCAACCTGACGAATGTGATGATCCGTTACACTCATCATCATTTTCACCTATGAACGCGTGCCTGAAAACCACTTCCGTTCTACTTGCAATAGCTTGAGTGCGTATCTCTTAGCCTCTTGGTTCATGACGCATGGTTGCCTCGCCTGACAAACGAGCCTTCCATTCCGTGAGATCAGAGTCTTCGTGGTATAGGCTAGAATCAATTGGCAGCATTCTTGAGATCTGGAAAGTCTAAACCTTGTCTGTGGTATTCCGAGTAGGATCTGGGAAGGGATGACTGTGACAAGCTTCAAACTCACGAGTGTTGGGCGTAGTGACAGATGCAAAAGGATCAATGGATCCTATTCCAACATGATCGAGAACCAACAGCTGATTAGCCGTGCGGTGACAGCGCATTTGGACCATTTTCACTGGAGGACGGAAGGTAGCCGTTGACAACGGTGAAACTCAACAAAAGCTTGCCATGGAAAGGAGTATGAATGATTGGAAGAAGGCAATAGGAAAGAAGAGGTTCAGAAGGAACAAAGCATCTTCATACGCTTATCTGAAATTCTCACCAATGAATTACATAAGTATCTCTATCCTATTTTATGTTTTATTCATCTTTTAATTATCAATTCTCCATAACCATTTGAATCTGCCTGACTGAGATTTACAAGATGACCATAGCTTGCTTCAAGCCGACAATCTCCGTGGGATCGACCCTTACTCACGTAAGGTTTATTACTTGGACGACCCAGTGCACTTGCTGGTTAGTTGTGCGGAGTTGTGATAAAGAGTTGAGATTACAATTGTGCATACCAAGTTGTTGGCGCCATTGATGATCACAATTTCGTGCACCAAGTTTTTGGCACCGTTGCCGGGGATTGTTCGAGTTTGGACAACTGACGGTTCATCTTGTTGCTTAGATTAGGTAACTTTATTTTGTTTGTATTCTTCAGAATTTTTAAGAATGAATTCTAGAGTTTCAGATGATGTTTTTATCATCATAAAAGCTGATTAATTCTCATCAATTTGACTGTTGTATGTAATGTCCTGCTGAAGCTTGGCTAGCCATGTCTAATCTTTTTAGACTAAAGCTTTAGACTAACATTGCGTGATTCCTGGAATTATTATTAAGAATTTTGAAATCTTTATTTTCTTTTCCAAATAATTTTCGAAAAATTACAAAAAAATTTATAAAATCTTAAAATAAAAAATATTTTGTTTCTTGTTTGAGTCTAGTATCTAATTTTAAGTTTGGTGTCAATTGCATTCTTCTAATTTTCGAAAATTACATGCATTATGTTCTTCATTGATCTTCAAGTTATTCTTGATGATTTCCTTGCTCTGATCTTTAAATTCTCTTGTTTTGTGTCCTTTTGTTGTTTCTCATATGCATTTTCAAATTGTTATAGTCGTTAGTATACAAACTTCTAAGTTTGGTGTCTTGCATGCATTGTTGATTTAATCTTAGTTTTCCATGATTAGTTGCATTTTGATTATTTCTCATCATTAAAAATTCAAAATATCTTTAAAATTGTGTCTTTTCAAGTCAATAATACAGGAAATTGAAGATTCAGAACATGCAGCAGAGGAATTACAGAGAAAAAGCTGGGCGCTCAAAACGCCCAGTGAAGAAGGAAAACTGGCGTTTAAATGCCAGCCAGGGTACCTGGCTGGGCGTTAAACGCCCAAAAAGGTAGTATTTTGGGCTTAAATGCCAGAATGGATACCATTCTGGGCGTTTAACGCCAGGATGGCACAAGAGGAAAGATTTTGTTTTTAATTCAAATCTTTTTCAAATTTTCATAATTTTTCAAAATCAAATTTTTTCAAATGATATCTTTTCAATCATATCTTTTCAAAATCAATTTCTTTCCATTTTTTTCCATTTTCGAAAATCCTTGCTACAATTAATGATTTAATTCAAAATTTTCAAGTTGTTACTTGCCTATTAAGAAATGATCAAATCTTAAATTCTAGAATCATGTCTTTTAATTTCTTGTTAGTCAAGTAATCAACTTTAATTCAAAAACTTTCTTTTTTTTATTCGATTTTCAATCATATCTTCTCAATCACATCTTTTTCAAAATAATTTTCAATCATATCTTTTTTATTTCTAATTTCAAAATCTTTTTCAAAATCAATTAACTATTACCTCAATTTCAATTTTCGAAAATCATCAACCATTTTTTTTAAAATTTCTTTTAATTATTTCAAAATCTTTTTAATTTATTTTTGAAAATTCTTCCCCTCTTCTTACATCCTTCTATTTAAGGACTAACACTCCTTCACTATCGGCAATTCGGACTCTCTCTATAAGTTCGAATTCTCTCCTCTCTACCTCCTCCTTCTATTCTTCTTTTCCTATGACACCTCAAGGAATCTCTATACTATGACATAGAGGATTCCATACTTTCCTCTTCTCTCTTTCATATGAGCAGGAGCAAGGACAAGGGCATTCTTGTTGAAGCTGATCCTGAACCTGAAAGGACCTTGAAGAGAAAGCTAAGAGAAGCTAAAGTACAACTCTCTGTAGAGGACCTAATAGAAATTTTCAAACAAGAAGAAGCCATGGCAGCCGAAAAAAACAACAATGCCAACAATGCAAGGAAGGTGCTTGGTGACTTTACTGCACCTGTTCCCGACTTCTATGGGAGAAGCATCTCTATCCCTGGAATTGGAGCAAACAACTTTGAGCTTAAGCCTCAATTAGTTTCTCTAATGCAAAAGAATTGCAAGTTTCATGGACTTCCATTAGAAGATCCTAATCAGTTCTTAGCTGAATTCTTGCAAATTTGTGATCCTATTAAGACCAATAGGGTTGACCCTGAGGTCTAAAGACTTATGCTCTTCCCTTTTGCTGTAAGAGACAGAGCTAGGACATGATTGGACTCACAACCTAAAGAAAGCCTGAACTCTTGGGAAAAGCTAGTTAATCCCTTCTTGGCAAAGTTCTTTCCACCTCAAAAATTGAGTAAGCTTAGAGTGAAAGTCCAAACCTTCAGACAAAAGAAAGGTGAATCCCTCTATGAAGCTTGGGAAAGATACAAGAAATTGATCAGAAGGTGTCCTTCTGACATGCTTTCAGAATGGAGCATCATAGGTATCTTCTATGATGGTCTGTCTGAACTGTCCAAGATGTCATTGGACAGCTCTGCTGAAGGATCTCTTCATCTGAAGAAGACGCCTGCAGAAGCTCAGGAACTCATTGAAATGGTTGCAAATAACCAATTCATGTACACTTTTGAAAGGAATCCTGTGAATAATGGGACAAATCAGAAGAAAGGAGTTCTTGAGATTTATACTCTGAATGCCATATTGGCTCAGAACAAAATATTGACTCAGCAAGTCAATATGATTTCTCAGAGTCTGTCTGGCATGCAAGCAGCAACAGGCAGTACTAAAGAAGCCTCATTTGAAGAAGAAGCTTATGATCCTGAGAACCCAGCAATAGAAGAGGTAAATTACATGGGAGAACCATATAGAAACACCTATAATCCTTCATGGAGAAATCATCCAAATCTCTCATGGAAGGACCAACAGAGGCCTCAATAAGGCTTCAACAACAGAAATGGTGGAAGAAATAGGTTTAGCAATAGCAAGCCTTTTCTATCATCTTCTCAGCAACAGACAGAGAATTCTAAGCAGAGCCACTCTGACTTAGCAACTGTAGTCTCTGATCTAATTAAAACTACTCAAAGTTTCATGACTGAAACAAGATCCTCCATTAGAAATTTGGAGGCACAAGTGGGTCAGCTGAGTAAGAAAGTTACTGAACTCCCTCCTAGTACTCTCTCAAGCAATACAAAAGAGAACCCAAAGAGAGAATGCAAGGCCATAAACACGTCCCACATGGCCGAATGCATAGAGGAGGGAAAGGCAGTGATTTCCACTGAGGAAGACCTCAATGGACGTCCACTGGCCTCCAAGGAGTTCCCTAATGAGGAACCATGGGAATCTGAGGCTCACACTAAGACCATAGAGATTCCATTGAATTTACTTCTGCCATTCATGAGCTCTGATGAGTATTCTTCCTCTGAAGAGGATGAAGATGTTACTGAAGAGCAAGTTGCTAAGTACCTTGGAGCAATCATGAAGTTAAATGCCAAGTTATTTGGTAATGAGACTTGGGAGGATGAACCCCCCTTGCTCACCAAAGAACTGGATGACTTGACTAGGCAGAGATTACCTCAAAAGAGACAGGATCCTGGAAAGTTCTCAATACCTTGTACCACAAGCACCATGACCTTTGAGAAGGATCTGTGTGACCTAGGGTCAAGCATAAACCTCATGCCTCTCTCTATAATGGAGAAGCTATGGATCCTTAAGGTACAAGCTGCAAGAATCTCACTAGAGATGGCAGATAATTCAAGGAAACAGGCTTATGGACTTGTAGAGGATGTCTTGGTAAAGGTTGAAGACCACTACATCCCTGTTGATTTCATAAACCTAGACACTGGGAAGTGTATGGATGAATCCATCATCCTTGGCAGACCCTTTCTAGCCACAGCAAAAGCTGTGATTGATGTTGACAGAGGAGAATTGGTCCTTCAAGTGAATGAGGACTCCCTTGTGTTTAAGGCTCAAGGATCTCCCTCTGTAACCATGGAGAGGAAGTATGAAAAGCTTCTCTCAATGCAGAGTCAAATAGAGCCCCCACATTCAAACTCTAAGTTTAGTGTTGGGAGGCCATCATCATGCTCTGAGTATCTGTGAGGCTCCATGAGAGCCCACTATCAAGCTATTGACATTAAAGAAGCGCTTGTTGGGAGGCAACCCAATTTTATTATATCTATTTATTTTCCATTGTTATTTTATGTTTTCTGTAGGTTGATGATCATGTGAAGTCACAAAAAAAACTGAAAAAGCAAAAAACAAAATGAAAAATAATATTAAAAATAGCACACCCTAGAGGAGAGACTTGTTGGCATTTAAACGCCAGTAAGGGTAGCAGAATGGGCGTTAAACGCCCAGTCTGGCACCATTCTGGGAGTTTAACGCCAAAAATGGGCACCAGACTGGCGTTAAACCCCAGAAAAGGGCACAGAACTGGCGTTTAAACGCCAGAAAGGGGAGAAAAGCTGGCGTTAAACGCCAGAAATGGGCAGCAACCTGGCGTTTAACGCCAGGATTGGCAATCAAGGGGGTGTTTACACGCAACATGGTGCAGGGATGAGAAATCCTTGACACCTCAGGATCTGTGGACCCCACAGGATCCCCACCAACTTTATCTCTCTCTCTCTTCTTCACACCTTTCCATAACACCCTTCCTCAAATACCCTTCACCAATCACCTCAATACCTCTTCCCCAAATACCCCTCACCTATCAAATCCTATCCTCTTCTCCATAATCTCTTCACCAATGCACATCCATCTCCACCTACCTCACCATTCAAATTCAAACCAATTTCCCTCCCAAACCCACCCATACATGGCCGAACCTACCCCTCTCTCCACTCCTATATAAACCAATCTTCACTCCTTCATTTTCACACATCATACACCCTACTCACCCCCTTGGCCGAAACACTAACCCCCCTCCATCTCCTCTATTTCTTCTTCCTCTACTCTCTTCTTTCTTCTTTTGCTCGAGGACGAGCAAACCTTCTAAGTTTGGTGTGGTAAAAGCATTATTTTTTGTTTTTCCATAACCATTTATGGCACCAAAGGCCGGAGAAACCTCTAGAAAGAGGAAAGGGAAGGCAAAAGCTTCCACTTCCGAGTCATGGAAGATGGAGAGATTCATCTCAAGGGTACATCAAGACCAATTCTATGAAGTTGTGGCCAAGAAGAAGGTGATCCCCGAGGTCCCTTTCAAGCTCAAAAAGGGTGAATATCCAGAGATCCGACATGAGATTCGAAGAAGAGGTTGGGAAATTCTCACCAACCCCATTCAACAAGTCGGGAAATGCCTAAGAATTGGCTTACAATGGTTCGGAAAAAATTCCTAGATTTCAGTCCGGAAAATGTAAGGTTAGCATTCAACTTGCCCATGATACAAGGAAACGCACACCCCTACACTAGAAGGGTCAACTTTGATCAAAGGTTGGACCAAGTCCTCACAGACATTTGTGAAGAGGGCGCTCAATGGAAGAGAGATTCAAGAGGGAAGCCGGTTCAACTAAGAAGGCATAACCTCAAGCCTGTGGCTAGGGGATGGTTGGAGTTCATCCAATGCTCAATCATTCCCACTAGCAACCGGTCTGAAGTTACTATAGACCGGGCTATCATGATCCATAGCATCATGATTAGAGAGGAAGTAGAAGTTCATGAGGTTATATCCCTAGAACTCTATAAGGTGGCGGACAAGTCCTCTACTTTGGTAAGGTTAGCCTTCCCTCATCTCATTTGTCACCTCTGCAATTCGGCTGGAATTGACATAGAGGAAGACATCCTCATTGATGAGGACAAACCCATCACTAAGAAAAGGATGGAGCAAATAAGAGATCCCACTCATGGGCAAGAGCATGAGGAAATTCCTCATCATGAAATCCCTGAGATGCCTCAAGGGATGCATTTTCCTCCACAAAAATATTGGGAGCAAATCAACACCTCCCTAGGAGAATTAAGCTCTAATATGGGACAACTAAGGGTGGAACACCAAGAGCATTCCATCCTCCTCCATGAAATTAGAGAAGACCAAAGAGTCATGAGGGAGGAGCAACAAAGGCAAGGAAGCGACATTGAGGAGCTAAAGCACTCCATAAGATCTTCAAGAGGAAGAACTAGCCGCCATCACTAAGGTGGATCCGTTCTTTAATTTCCTTGTTCTTTATTTTCTATTTTTCGAAAATTATGCTTTTTGTTTTGTTTATGTTTGTGTCTTTATTACATGATCATTAGTGTCTTAGTGTCCATGCCTTAAAGCTACGAATGTCCTATGAATCCATCACCTTTCTTAAATGAAAAATATTTTTAATTGCAAAAGAAAAAGAAATACATGAATTTTGAATTTTAAAATAGTTTAATTATTTGATGTGGTGGCAATACTTTTTGTTTTCTGAATGAATGCTTGAACAGTGCATATTTTTTGAATTTTTTGTTTAAGAATGTTAAAATTGTTGGCTCTTGAAAGAATGATGGAAAAGGAGAAATGTTATTGATGATCTAAAAAATCATAAAAATTATTCTTGAAGCAAGAAAAAGCAGTGAAAGGCTTGCAGAAAAAAAATATATATGCGAAAAAAAAGAGAAAGAGAAAGAAAAAGCAAGCAGAAAAAGCCAATAGCCCTTTAAACCAAAAGGCAAGGGTAAAATAAAAAGGATCCAAGGCTTTGAGTATCAGTGGATAGGAGGGTCTACAGGAATAAAATCCTGACCTAAGCAGCTAAACCAAGCTGTCCCTAAGTGAAAAGCTTGAGACTGAGCGATTAAAGTCGTGGTCCAAAGCAAAAGAGTGTGCTTAAGAGCTCTGGACACCTCTAATTGGGGACTCTAGCAAAGCTGAGTCACAATCTGAAAAGGTTCACCCAGTTATATGTCTGTGGCATTTATGTATCCGGTGGTAATACTGAAAAACAAAATGCTTAGGGTCACGGCCAAGACTCATAAAGTAACTGTGTTCAAGAATTAACATACTGAACTAGGAGAATCAATAACACTATCTAAATTCTGAGTTCCTATAGATGCCAATCATTCTAAACTTCAAAGGATAAAGTGAGATGCCAAAACTGTTCAGAAGCAAAAAGCTAATAGCCCTGCTCATCTAATTAAGACTAATCTTCATAGATGTTTTTGGAATTTATTGTATATTCTCTTCTTTTTATCCTACTTTGTTTTTGGTTGCTTGGGGACAAGCAACAATTTAAGTTTGGTGTTGTAATGAGCGGATAATTTATACGCTTTTTGGCATTGTTTTTAGGTAGTTTTTAGTATGTTTTAGTTAGTTTTTATTATATTTTTATTAGTTTTTAAATAAAATCAAATTTCTGGACTTTACTATGAGTTTGTGTGTTTTTCTATGATTTCAGGTATTTTCTGGCTGAAATTGAGGGACCTGAGCAAAAATCTGATTCAGAGGCTGAAAAAGGACTACAGATGCTGTTGGATTCTGACCTCCTTGCACTCGAAGTGGATTTTCTGGAGCTACAGAGGCCCAATTGGCGCTTTCTCAATTGCGTTGGAAAATAGACATCCTAGGCTTTCCAGCAATATATAATAGTCCATACTTTATCCGAGATTTGATGGCCAAAACCGGCGTTCCAAGTTAGCATGGAAATTCTGGCGTCAAAACGCCAAAACTGGCATAAAAGCTGGAGTTAAACGCCCAAACTGGCACAAAAGCTGGCGTTTAACTCCAAAAAAAGTCTCTACATGTGAAAGCTTCAATACTCAGCCCAAGCATACAACAAGTGGGCCCGGAAGAAGATTTCTGCATCATTTACTTATTTCTGTAAATCCTAGGCTACTAGTTCTCTATAAATAGAACCTTTTGCTATTGTATTTTCATCTTGGTCTTTATGGTTCCCCCTCTGGGGCCGAAGCCAATGAACACCATTATCACTTTTGTATTTTCAACGGTGGAGTTTCTACACCCCATAGATTAAGGTGTGGAGCTCTGCTGTTCCTCATGAATTAATGCAAAGTACTATTGTTTTTCTATTCAACTCAAGCCTATTTCTTCTCTAAGATATACACTCGTTCTTCAACCTGATGAATGTGATGATCCGTGACACTCATCATCATTCTCACCTATGAACACGTGCCTGACAACCACTTCTGTTTTACTTGCAATAGCTTGAGTGCGTATCTCTTAGCCTCCTGGTTCATGACGCATGGTTGCCTCGCCTGACAACCGAGCCTTCCATTCCGTGAGATCAGAGTCTTCATGGTATGGGCTAGAATCAATTGGCAGCATTATTGAGACCCAGAAAGTCTAAATCTTGTCTGTGGTATTCCGAGTAGGATCTGGGAAGGGATGACTGTGACGAGCTTCAAACTCGTGAATGTTGGGCATAGTAACAAACGCAAAAGGATCAATGGATCCTATTCCAACATGATCGAGAACCAACAACTGATTAGCCGTGCGGTAATAGCGCATTTGGACCATTTTCACTGAGAGGACGGGAGGTAGCCATTGACAACGGTGAAACCCAACATAAGCTTACCATGGAAAGGAGTATGAATGATTGGAAGAAGGCAATAGGAAAGCAGAGGTTCAGAAGGAACAAAGCATCTTCATACGCTTATCTGAAATTCTCACCAATGAATTACATAAGTATCTCTATCCTATTTTATGTTTTATTCATCTTTTAATTATCAATTCTCCATAACCATTTGAATCTGCCTGACTGAGATTTACAAGATGACCATAGCTTGCTTCAAGCCGACAATCTCCGTGGGATCGACCCTTACTCACGTAAGGTTTATTACTTGGACGACCCAGTACACTTGCTGGTTAGTTGTGCGGAGTTGTGATAAAGAGTTGAGATTACAATTGTACGTACCAAGTTGTTGGCGCCATTGATGATCACAATTTCGTGCACCACTAAGCTAAAAGGTAGGAGTCCGAAAAGGACGCTACTTAAAATGGTAAAGGCAATAAATCAAAGCCAAAAGTCGTCCAATTAAACTAAAAAAGGTTCTAGATAAGAACACTACCTAGAAAGTTATTGGGAACTGACTAAAGGCCTGCAACACCAAACATCGAGATGCAAGAATGAAATAACCAAAAAAGCAGAATAAAGCAATTCGGGAATAACACAGCTAGAAGAAGTGCAGACCAATACTCGAAAGGTAGAAGTTCATAAAAGAACACTAGCTCAAGATCGTTAAGAAAGATGTTGGCTAGAAAAGACCAAAACCTAACTTTAACGCATGGCTAGGCTAAAAAAAAGCAGAAAATCCACAACAGGAAGAAGACCAGAAAAGCGGTGAAACAGCAACCAAAGGATAGAAGCATTTCTTAGAAGCCAACCAACACACTACCAGAATAGACAAAACAAAAGTTTCAAAAAATTAAAGCATTAAAAACTCAAAGGTTACCTAATAGCAACCCAAGAGTGAAGGTGTTTTGATTAAAAACTAAAGGTTACTGGGGAACAACTATAAGTGTCAGACAGTTATCCAAAAAATTACAATACAAAGAGTTCAAAGGTCCACAGTTCGGACCATACTAACACATAATCACAGGAGCAATAAGAAAGAGAAGTCACAAGGGGTCCAGTTTCGCTCCCGTCGCCGCATCCTGAGGAGCAGGAGGAATGACTGAAATCGGGACAGCTCCGACAACACCATCAGGGCCATTCAAGATCTCCACATCGGGGTTGGCCTCAGGTCAGGATGTCTCAACAAAAGGAGTCACAGAAGCCTTGACAGGATGATCCGGAGTAGGAGTCTCATCTTCATCAGGGGCTGGTACAATCTTACCATCCTCAACAACGTTATCCACACTGAACAAGGTAAGATCGGCGTCTAGAGCAAGCACCCGAGCTTGAGCCTTCAAGTTCTCGCACAGGGCGGTCATGCCATTTACTATGTGCCCCTGTAACTCAGCATAGTCATGATAAGAGGATTGAAGCTTTTCCTTCACCTCAAGAAGCTCCCCATAAGTCCGAGTATAACCCTCTTTAGCCTTCTTCACCATCTCCTCTGCCAAGTTGGCAGCCGCCTCTGCCACAGTAGCCCGGGCTTTCTCCTCCTTCTCCAAAGACAGTTCCAGCCCAACATTCTTTACCTCTAGCTCAAGCCTCAATCCATTTACCCTATCATAATCAGTCTTAGCTTTTCCAAGAAAGGGACTAGTAGCGTTGATCGGAGTTTTCTTGAATTCCCTCGACAGAGCAGTGCTAAGGTTAGCCATCCAGATACTGTTGCAGGATATAAAATCAAGATGGTGTAGAATGGACACATCATCAGTCGAAACAAAGCCATACAGAGCAATATGCTCCGCAGCAAAGGCCACACCGTCAAAATCCTTATCATTAAGATCATAACTCCAACAGTTCTTAGCCTCTTGGGAGAAGGCCCAGATGAAGAAGGGGAAGAGGCAGCACCAGAAGTCCCAAGAGGTGGATCAGTTGAGGCCACCCGAACTTGAGGGGTCGGAATAATCTTCCTCGGACCTTGAGGTCCCGAGTTCGGCTTCTTCGGTAGGACTTGGGAAGAACCCTCCCCCAACATCTTTTTTATGCAAATTATGGGCGGCCACTACCTTCTTGGTCTTGCGGAAGACCTTCATTGAATCAGAGCTGGAAACCATATCTGAAAAAGAAAAAACACAAAAACAGTTATATAGTGGATGACGACAAAACCATAACAAACTAAAAGAGAAGTCGGGCACTACCTAGCTTGGAACGGAGAAGAGCAGGATCCCCTAAAAACTTTTTTGTATTAAAATGAGGAGGCTCCCCTCAGTGCTCCTTCAAAACACCCACAAAGGCCCTCTCCACCTCATCAAAACTCTCTAAAGAATACTTAAGAACTACAGGGTCCTTTTGCCACCAAAGAGAAAAGGTGGGTTCATTGTTCTCATCCAGAAAAAAGGGGTGAGCATCCTCAATGGCCCGGACTTTGAAATAAAAGTTTTTTGAAATCGTGGAAGGAATCATCAAAAATAGAAAAGACTTTCTACCCTGGGTAGCCCAGAAAGAAATCCAAGAAGCCTTCTTCTTAGCCGCCTCAGGCTTGGTCAGCACGAACAAAAAAAGGAATAGATAGAGGGAAGGTCAGACACCTAACTCATGACACAATAGCTGGAAAATCTTCGTTAAAGCCTAAGAGTTGGGATGAAGCTGAGAAGGGGCAAGATTACAGTTCCAAAGGATGTCGGTCTCAAACTCAGTAAAAGGAAGGGTAACACCTAACTTAGTAAATAAGCAATCATATGCATAAAAGAAAGGGCGCTCTGCCCGATTTAAGGGGGGGGGGGAACTGACCCTCTCCTCGGGGTCGGGCGACACCAACTCATAGTCCTTCTCATCCTCCCTATTCCCACAAACCTATGATACCTCCTAAATTTTTCACAATATTCCCGATCCGCTACAGTAGCACATCCTAATACCACAGAATCTAACCAGTCAGCCATACCAGGGGAAACCTTTGTAGACATTTCAACAATATTTCTATGAGTAGACATAGAAACTACACCTACAACAAGAAAACAAAAAGACGTCACTACCAAACAACTAGGCTAAAATAGGAAAAGAGAAGAAATAGCCATCAAACAGCAAAGGGCGCCCCAAGGTTCACAAAAAACAAAGAACACCATTGTAAGCTGGAGGCACCCTTTGAAGGCAGTACAAACACAGAAAGAAAGCACAAGGGGTTAAAAGAAAACCCAAAAGCCCTAGCATTTTCAACAGCAGTAAGAAGAAAGATCAAAACTTTAGAGGAAATGAAAACATGCAACGCCGGAAGCAAATCACAAAACAAAGAATCAGGAGAAACGCGAAATAAGTAAAGACAAGTACCAACCTGGGAAGAAGAAGCAACGGTGACAAGCGAACAGCAAATCCGCGGATGATCCATACCAACAATTGCCTCGAAGCTTTGAAGAGAAGGAAAACTTGGGGCAAAACTAAAGAACAAAACAAAAGAAAGTCCCTTCCTTAGAGAACAAAAGAAAGACAGATAGAAGCGAAAGAGAAGAGAGAAAATGCCCCCTACGATTTTTGAACAAAAGACTAAGAGGGAAGAGAAATGGAAAATGAATAAAATGCCCAAATTAATAGGCATTAAAGGCGCTCGCACAACTAAGAAAACTGCTACGCTTGAAAATGACGCGGTATTTAAAGGCGAAACGCTTCGTGTTCTGAAATAAAATTAAATACGCAAAACCCACCCGAAAAGAAACAGCCAGGACGTAACCAGACAATGCTTGAGCATAACTTTTCCAAAAGATGTTGAAGCTTGAGATAAGCATGACCTCATGAAAAGGATGAAGCTCAAGCAGGGGCACTGTTCATACACTATTCCGAGTTGTAGGGTCGGGACGACTGAAGACAAAAGGGCCGACCTCCTGAAAGGTTGGCCTGCTACCAACCTCTTTGACTAGAGCTCGGACAATCTCCCCAGAGGGCAAGGAAGCCCAAAGAGAAGAACCACCACCTACTAAAAGGCGGTTGGCCAATGATACGATCTCACCCACAGAAGATAAGAAAAGATAACAAACTTATCTCAAAGGAAGATCGTCAAACACCACTATAAATACAATGGAGCACCCAGGTATAACTCATACTCTAATTTTACAAAAAACCTGCCTAAAGCCCGTACTGACTTAAGCATCGGAGTCTCTTGCAGGTACCACCATCCTCCGGTGAATGAAGATCGGCTACACCACACACTCCGGAAAGTCGGGAACGACAGGTTCAATCAAACCAGAAGATCTCGTTCGAGATCGACCTCAACGTTTCAGGTAACCCTCGGAACAGGGCGCTATACAGAAACGTGAAATTCAGGCTCGTATGAAACATAGAGGCGGGTCCACAGCGTGCTCCATATGAAGACTCTGTCCCGCGTCGGGTCCTCATCTCTCAAGATAAGACAAAACTCGTAGAACTCCTCTACCAATCCCATCTGGGGAGGGGGAAAAGAAAGAAAATAAGGGTGAGAACCTAGAGTTCTCAGCAAGGTAAAAAGAGAACCTAAGGTTTTTGTCTCTAAGTTGTCATGAAACAGAAAAAGAACAAACACAGAAACACCGGGCACAAATATATATACAACAAGTAAATAGTATAAACAATTAGGAAATGGAAATAAATAATTCACAGGAAGTTCATATGCGCAAACAAGATAATGCATGCCTGTCCCTAGCGCAGGCCATGAGCTCATGCGTCGGTTGTCTACCCGCAACCGTACGTTACTCGGGGCGAACCCCGAATATGGTTTCTTTACCGTGTCAGTCAGGCACAATTATCATCATGGGCGAACCTATGTCAGTTAGGATATCTTGGCATCACAATAAGAAATAGGATGTCAATTAGGCGAACATTCCTACATTAGCAACCTTAAGCTATCAGTTAGGCAGGAACTTTCGCATTAGCAATTGGCACAAGGCCCATTCAATATACAATTCTCAATTTTTTGTTTCATTCATTGTTTCTCATTTTATTTTATTTTCATTATACCTCCACATCACCAATTACATACACACACCTCCGCATCGCCACTTTATTATACGTACCTCTGCATAACCATTTAATTACACAACCCTCCACATCACCATTTAACGTTAATTCTTTTAGAAAAAGTCTACCCTTTTCTTTTCATTTAACTATGGTCATGTATGCTGCCAAATCTGGACATACCGCTTTGGATTGAAATAAAAGTTTTACCATATTTGGATTAGAATTAGATTTGATAACAAACTTAATAAAAATCTGCTGCTGCACCTAAGAAGATTCAGGAAAATATTGCAGGCAGCTCTATTTTTGAAAAATCTATGATAAATTCAATTCTAATCCGTTTCTTCTAGATTTTGGTGAGGATACAACCAACACCCCTAAGTTTGTTTTAGGTTCATAGAACCTCATTTGGTTAATTAAATATCAATTGGAAATGATGTCCTGTTTCTTTAAACTGGTTTTGAATTTCCTGCGAACAGCCTAACTTCCAAGAGACATTACTAAATCTACAAAATAGCTATGGATATGAAATTTATAATCACTTAAATTGGGCTTATAGATCTTTAAATTCTCTTTGAAATCAACTCAAAATGTCAAATAAATCAAAAGTTATAGTGGCCGGAAGTTGATACTACAGAACCAGAAAACCAGAAAATTCTACAGCAACCACTAAATTGCAAAAATTCACATCTTCCAAACCACTTGACCAAATACCATGAAATTTTTATAGAGAAATCTTAACTTCTTGAAGTTTGATAGAAAAATAATTTGGATCGAAAATCATGCCTAAATTGCTCCCTATTTTTATTTTAAGTTGCTGCCAAATATGTAGAAAATTCTGCACTATATCAAACATAACAATTTTATATACACTGATCATCATTCAAACACTTAAAAAAACTATATTTATTATCAATCAAGCATATGATAATTCATCAATTCTCATCAGCAGGCACAGTCACAAGAATAACAATCTAACTGTCCTATCCCTTACTTGGTGGTGTCGAAAATCGAAGGGCTTTGCTCTTAAGCTCACTTGCTCGGCTACAACACCTAATGCATCATAATTTAATTTTATTCATCATCATCATTTTGGCTTTGAGGCCGAACCCATGATCATAGGAAGAGGAAAGATGAAGCACTCACCTCCTCAAGCTAGATGGTTCGGTGGTTCGAGGAGTTAGAAAAAATGCCATTGAGCTACACAAACTGGAAGAAAAAATAAGGTTGGGCTGCCTGGTGATGGTGAAAACCAAATTGAACAAAGGAAAAGAAACCGAAGCTAGCTTACCTAGTGAAGAATTCCAAAACAACAAAGGTTGATAGGAAGGTGTGAACTATATTGCTTTAAGCTCCTATGGAGGTCGACAGGGTTGGAGAAGGTTGCATGTTGACTGTGTTCTTCTGCTGAGTCACTCTCGGTCTTCTCTCTTTCTCCCATCTTTGAATTAGATGATATGTTTTGTAAGTGGTGGTATGAGTTAAAGGGGGGATAGGTGTGGGCTCTATATACGTTTCAAATCTCAGGGGAAAAGATGAAGTAACACATGTGCTTAGGATTAGTGACTAAGCATTCACTAAGTTAATTGACCATGAGGTGTAATCATGGTTTGGGAGGGGATGCTATACGTCGGAACCAAAATAAAAGAAAGAGTAATGTTGTTTCTAATCATGGTTAAACTATAGTTGGATTAGGTGAGCTAATGGTTTGGTTGTTCTTGGGATTTTATACAAAGATGACTAAAGCTTTAATTTGATTTATCCTATAGTAAGAGTATTTTGGGTTAAGAATAGAAATTGTGATCATGTACTAATTGTTGATTGATGATGCATCTAGAGTTGTTCCTCTGCTAATTTATCATTCAGTGAACTTAATAAATTAATAAATAAACAAAATTTAATTATAGCGGTAATTATTTAATTACTCAAAACTTGTCGTTTGGAAAGCTAAAAAGTTTTAGTGCCACGGGATACAATTCTAATTTACCATCTATACCGTATATACATCTAAACCTATGCATATCGATGAACGTTGTAAAGAATGAGAAATCACAGGTTTCGTGGGGGTAGGATGGTTATACTTTCCATCTTTGAACACTCATCCCTCTTCTTACAATCCACCATCCGCATCAACAACAACCACTCACAAATATATTTTAACAGATTAAATAACAAAATAGTATATAGAAGAATTTGACGAGGACGAGTGAAATGGTAGATGCGAAAAAAGTTATTGTGGTAAGTGGTGAATGAAGTAGGGGTGGTCATGGCAGCGACAAATGGTAGAGGAGATATATGCAGGGGCAGCACATGTTAGAAGAGGAGATAATAGTTACAAGAATGTTGGAAAAAGCAGATAAAGTGGTATTGCATGGTTGATAAAAACGGTAGATGAGGAGATGATGGTTGCAACAAATGATGAAGGTGGCAGAGTTGATTGTGACAGGGACAAGTGATGTAGAAAAAAAAAAAAGGAGATGATGATAAGGTAGGTATTGGTGTTGGTGTTGTGTGTGGATGTGGGATTTGAAAAGAGAGTAAGATTTTTACGATAGAAGGTGAGGGTTGTGGAAAGAAAGGAATTATGGAAAATGAGTTTTTTTTAATAAAATTGAAAAAGAAAAAAAAAGAAAAAAGAGTTGACTATTTTTTTACTATAAAAAATTTAACGATATGAATAAAATTGAATTTATTGAAAGTGTTAAAGTAAAAATAAAATAAATTGAAAATCCACAAATTAAAACTAACTTATTGAATTAGTAAAAGATTATCATTACTAGAAATAAGATTAAGTAATATCTCTAAATTATCAATCAACTTGAATATTAATAACTCAAGTTCAGCCAAATTCACAACCCAATCCAAGAATGGAAATCTACTCTGTAACTAGTTTAAGCATTTTATCAAACACCTAGAATGTATAAACATAAAACTTCACATAAATTTCAAGAATTAGTAAAAACTACAACTACCTGCTACAAGAATTTAATAACATGAACTCAAGTAAGTAATAATGAAGCATAAAACATCAAATTCATTCACGAAAAAATATAAATTCAACAAAAAGTCATAAACTAAATGACATAACAAGAAACTAACAAGAAAGTACTAATGAAATAAGATGGTAGAATAGGAAAATGTAAATAAAACTAAATTAAAACGAGATTAAAAACTAAAACTAAAAACAAGTTAATAAGAAATTAACTAAATTTATCATAATTCCAGACAGAAGAGAGGGGAGAGAACTTCTCTCTCTAGAAACCTAAAAATATCATACTAAAACTAACTTTAAACTCTCTCCCCTTTCTTCCTTCATATTTTCTCTTTAAAAACTTAAAAAATCTGAAGTTTGGGTGATCTTGATTCGCAACGCAAAAATTAGTTGCTTGCGTGACCCAAATTCATTGTGTACTATACACATATGCATATCATTTTAATGTTTCGAATGTTAGTTTTCTAGTGCCACTAGAATCGCCTGCATTTGTACCTCTATATCTCAAGTTATGATCAAATTAGTACGAAGATGTTAGGATTGACAACATCCGAAATATTCTTGACGCTAATGTTTATTATGAATTACACCTAGAATCGTTGAGAATTCGAAAAAGTATTCAATATCAAAGTTGTAGAACTTGAGTTGTTCTTTCTAACAACTCTAAGGTTGCTCCAATCAAATCACGGTAACTTTTTGTGATGCATTTTTCTTAAACAATATTCTGTAATTTAATACGAAAACTCAAACAAAATTTGTTATAGACGCCAGTTGGATATCAAACCAATTATGCTCAAATCAAAGACAAAATCATTCAAATTATCAATTATCAAAATTAGAAGAGAGAATTCAAAACTAATTAAAATTGCATGAAAAATAAAAAAAATTTGATTAAAACCCAAGTAAATTTATGCATTTTCTAGTCAATAATTTGAGTTCTATCACAATAGAAGAGAAAACATAAAGGAAAAATGAAGACTAATAACAGTTACTTACAAAGAAAATTAGAATGTAGAGGGTGATGCAACACAAAATTTAAAAATAAATGAAATCCCAATGAAAGAACCAAATGACAATAACAAGAATGAAGCTGAACCGCAACCACTAGACCTAGGAGAAAGCAAAGCAAACAACAAAGATCCCATAGAAATTAAAATGAAAAAAGAGATAGATATATAGCCTTATATATAAAAAGGACAAGAAATTATAGGCCAAGCCCATAACTTTTTTTCCTTTTCCTTCCACTCCAATGGCTACACACACCCCCTCAGCAAGATACACACATATTACATCACTCCATTCTTCCTCACCGCCAATGCTACTCTCCCCCCTTTCTCATGTTGTTTTGGTCAACAATAAATTTTTATACACTTTTATTTTGATTATTACACTATTCTTTTATTCTAACTCTATTATCCCCTATTAATTATTGTGTTCTCCTATATTGGTTCTTATTTCAAAACTCTATTGAAGTAACATAAGTTTGAAAAAGAGAAAAATTACCTTTAATTCAAGTGTTACCAATTATTAAGGTATAAGGTGACTCTTTAGTTTGATAATTACCCATATCTTTAATTTTTTGTCATGGTTATAGTAATTGGGTATTAATAAATTCAAAAATTTAGGATTAGAGTAGAATAGAATTTGAAACTTTTGGATATATAGGTTCTAGTATATTATTGATGCCAAGATTAACTTATTAGAGTTATTATTGTTATGTTTGTGATATTAGATTCTCGAAGGAACCATTTTCCTTGTCTATTAGAACATGTAGAATAGAAATCTCTCACTTGAATCTTAATATGTGAGTAAACTTTGTATCTATAATTAAATTTTAGTATTGTATTATTTTTACAAGTATAGAGAATAATTTTAAAATAAATTATTTAGTGATTTACTAACTTATTTGTTAACATGACATTTATGTTAAATATTTTACAAAGAAAATCTCATCTGAGACATAATAGTTTGTGTTGAAATTAATTAAGTTTGTCCTTTGTGAAATTAAATTATAATTTAAATATTATCTTGCATTTACACTTTGAATATAAATTTAGTATTGAAGTTGGGTAAAGTTATCATATGGATTATTATTGGATTGATGATGCACTTATTGAACTATTTGACAACTATTAGCTTGGTTATATTTTGTATGCCAAAATATTTTAGAAGATTCTATGATAGAAACTGCAGCTAGTGGCAATAGGCTCTAGACTTGGTGCACCTTGTCAACATATAATTGTATTTTCAAGATTATATCAAATAGAAAATAGTACATGTCTGTTTCATGTCTACACAAGATCAGTGGAACATGTCTATTTCAGAATTTACACAAAGAAAAAACAACTTAAGTATGATTTCTGTATGTTTTAATTTTTCTGGATTAGATATCATTCCGTTCATATTTTTTTATAAAATAAAAGAATTTGAATATTTGATATTTATAATTAATTATCAATATATTTGAGTACATTTCTGTTATTATAATTGTTATTATTATTAAAGTGGATTTATTTTAACTAAGAGTTTAATATTTATATAATTGTCTCTTGTAGGGTTATAGATGCTCTATTTGCCACTGAGTTATAAAACTCACTCTGTTGTCCCTTGTTTTCTCCGATATGGGTGATGATACTAACCCCGCTTTGTAAGACCTAGAACTCTTGAAAAGTCTTATTATGATCAAGTCTCAAATCATATAGTTACTTATAGTCTTAATTTCAGAAATTATTTTATTAAAGATAATTAAAGAAATTTTTTATTAATTGAATTTGAAATAAATTAAGATTATTATCCAATTTTACAATTATTGGATTATCTTCTATATTCAAATTGTAAAGTTGGTAGTTGTGAAATAATAAGAATTTTATATGATTTGGATTAAATAATTAATATTTTAAAATATTAATACCACTGTTTTAGAAAATATAGAAATTAATTATATTATTTAATATTTTTGAATTTGAACATCTTATTGAAAATAATTTGTAAAATTAATGAATAAATAGTATTTTCTATATATAATTAGTGTTGGATTTAATTTGGGTTTCCATTACCATATTGTTCCTATTTTTATTTGCAATTACTAAAATACCCATAACCCTAATTTTTGAAAATGAAACCCTAACTCTGTGACCCGGTTACCTTCTCACCCAACCCAGTAGCAGCAACACAAACGCTTCCCCCATTTTCCTCAGACCAATACACAGCAACAGGAGTAGAACGGAGAAGGAGTGGGGAAGAGTGGAAGGACGATGATGGCTGGGCCTCACTACCGCCACCGTCCAGCTCAACGCCGCCGTCCTATCTTGTCGCGCCGTCGCGTCACGCCTTGAGGGCTGTCACGCAAGGGAAGAGAGGAAAGAGCATGCCGCCGCGCCCCGCCGCCAGATTTCCGCGCATGAGGAGCCCTACCATCGCCGCCATCGTCGTCCCGTCCCTGGAGCCATAGTCGCGCCCCTGTCACCGCGAGGAAGAAGGGAAGGAGAGGAAAAGGACTGTGCCAGCGTCGCGCCTCACCGCCACGCCGAGGGTCCCATTCCTGCTAGATCTACCACTGTCAAGCATGAAGGGAAGAGGAAATAGCGTCGCGGGTTGGGGCTGATCCTTTTGCTGCCGTTTCATCATTGTTGTGGCTGAGTTACGGCCGTTGGATCTGACCAGAGAGGGAGGTGGTGACGGTGATGGATGTTGATGCTGGGTTAGCGCCGCCATTGCTGCCAACTCCGGGGTGCCGTCCAAGCGGCTGTCCAGCCACCGTCAAGCCAAGTCCACCTCGCTGTTGTGACGAGCCAGGAGGAAGGCAGCCTGCGGATAGGAAGAGAGATGCGATGGGCCTGTCCTGAGCTGCTCCATTTTTGTTCCTCATTGCGGTAAGAGTTACATTTCCAGAACCCTTGAAAATATGCACCTTGTTATATTTGGGTAGAAATCCTAAGATTTTGATATCGTAGGGCAGAGTTTGAGTTATTGCATGTCGCGGTTAGAGCTGTTGTTGCTGTTACGAGTAGTTGGAGCTGAGGCTGCTTCTGCCACCGGAGAACGCTCTATCGGTAATGGTTTTAGATTTGTGGTTTCTGTCATTTTGGGTTTTGAGAAGGTTTTGATGTTGCGTGGTTATTATAGTTGATCCACCGGAGCTTCTGGCCGCTACCAGAGCTATTGCTGGGTCGGTTCGGAATCGCAACTGCTTCATTTTGTTATTTCGGTAAGTAATTATGTTTCGAAAGCCCTGCGTTAGTGTCCTGTACGTGTATTAAAGCCTTTACGATATTAATGTTCTTAGGACTTAGTAACTGAGATTACTTGTTGTAATTAAGAGCTATTTATGCTGCTGCGAAAATGTGTGGGGCTGTGCTTTGAAGCTATCGTTGGTTTTGGGTCGAGAAGAAAGGATTTCTGAGAGGCGTTTGGATTATAGTTTCAATTTTTCGAGGTAGGGGCTCTTTCAAAAAACCATATTTTATGAATTAGAATTACTATATATGGATATTGATATGAGAAAATGTATCTGAGAGTGATTGTATAAGTCTTATGTGATTGTTGATTGCCTTGAACGAATATGAATGTTTGATTGGCTGTGTTATGGTTCGGTTTTGTGAAATGGACCGTTCTTGAAATGCTTCTTTAAAGTTAATTTTTAAAAGCTTGAAATCGGGTTTATCCTGTCAAGAATTGATTTGAACTTGATTTGGTGTTCTTGAAACCTGAACATGATGTATCTTTGGAAACAACTTGATTTTGAATTGATTTGGTTTTGGACCCAGAAAGGGTGGCAAAGTCCAAGTTTTAGGGGAGATACTGCCGAAATTTCTATAAAATTTGAGTCTTTATTTGAAATTTCATTTGGGGAAATTATGAGACTGATGCCTTTCCTATTTTACTTGGGGGATTGTGAATTTAGGGCTTCTTTTATTATCTTTACTTAGATCAATTATGAAAGCGATGAAACTATGCCTTGAAAGAATTATTGAAAAGAGAATTATGATTTCTCCTTATTTCCCAAGAAAAATAGTATGTCTTTGTGTGCAAGTCATCGAAAGAGAATTTTGCTTGAGGCTGTTTTAAAAACGTAAACAGGGTTTATGTTTTTCTCTATTTAACATAAAGATTGTCACTTGGAGGAGTTTTTGTGACTTTAAAAGAATTTGGGTTTCGGTTGTTAAATCTCATTTTCTGACGTTTTAGGTAAGCTTTAGAATATCCTTTGGATTTTGGTTTAGCAAAACAAAAATGATTTTTGAACAGTCTAAAACACTTTAGATTTAATCATGGAGTTGAAACTGGTTTTGTTTAAGTAAAGAAAACGGCTGCGAAAGGAGTAATTGATTACATGACTCAGTTTGGCTTAGATCCTATTTTATTACTCAAATCAGGAAGCCAATGTTTTAATGGTTTCAAGTGAATTTGACGAAATGAGTTATGTTACTCTTCCCTAAAGACTTGAGACTCTGCTGAGGAACTTTTGATATAAAATCCCGTCGTTGGATGGATGATTTTGAACATTTCAAATAAATCTTTAATCTCCATGGTTTTGGAAGTTTTGGAAAGAGGATGCCGAGAGTGGCTTTGTTTTGAAAAGGGAACTTACCTTGAGAAAAAAGGGGCTTATGAGCCTGAGATGATTTGAGAAATGGGAACTTTAAAGCCAAGGCTGAAAAGAGTTAAAATTTGATTTCAAAGTGAAATGAATTGAGAAAAAGTGATTTATGGCTTAAATATCGATTTTATGAATTTGATGATGTTGAATGGTGGAAGTGCTATTTTGTTATGAGCCGGAATGGCTGTGTATGATAATGAATCATAGCTGATTGCGAAATATGTTATGAGCCGGATGGCTGACTATGAATTATGAATTTTAGCCGGATGGCTGAGATGAATGTTGATTCATGGCTGAGAATGAATGCATATATGCTGAAATATTGATAATTGTGATTTTGCACTTTCACTATCTGAGATACGAGTTTCTCCGAGTAGTAGCAGTGGCTAGCCACTACGTACTCCAGGTTGAGACTTGATACTCTACTGATCCTATGTCGTAAGTGTGGCTGGGCACTGTGAAAATCCCGATGAGCTCGCCCCCGTGGATATACACCAGTGAGGGTGTTGGATATGGATTATGATTATGATCACGATGATGATCGAGAATAACTCGATTTGGGGATTCACGACAGAGGGACAGTCCAATGGTTAGCTACCAGGACTTGTCGGGTTGGCTATATAACCAACAGATGATATCATCTGCCATTAGGACAGGCATGCATCATATGCATCTATGTGACATTGTTTGGGTGGGTATATTGTACTTGGTTTGCCTTTGTGATTACTTGTGATTATCTGTTAATTGTTCTACTTGCAGTAACCGTTTGTTTGTGCTTGAACTTTCCTACTCGTGATTGTGACTGGGATTCTGTTGGACCGTGGTGATTGGTTGTTAGTTAGACTGTTTGGGCCTGGGGCCGTGGTTGATCATGATTTGAGCCGAAGGCCATGTTGGTTGGTGTTTCTGGTTTAGAAAGGCATGAAAGGCTATTTTGGTTCAGCTTAGATAAACCCTTTTGAAAGGTGATGACATGTCATCATGTCATATTTTTCTAAGCTTTTTCATACAAGAAATTGATGATTAGTGCTTAAATATTGCATTCTTTTGTGCTTAAATAGTATATTTCCTTGATCTTTTGATTTTATAAATTTTTTAGGAAATAAGTGGAAAAAGAAGCAAAATAGCACAAAATCAGCTCAAAAGAAGAAAAGAAGAATTTTGTGGCATGCTTTGAAGATTGAGCACGCTTTGGACCTTAAGTCGTGCATTCATGAATGGACGCTACATTGGCTTTGGAACCTTAATGCCATCATGAACCGTGCAGTATTAAAGCATTGGCATTACTAATAAAATGAAAGATGCATGAAGCTTTAATTTCTAAGCTTTAATTTCTAATGCAATTGGCAATTCAAAGCTTTATGTTAATGCATTATAAATTAAAGCATGCATTTCATTATTAATGCCATTAAAGCCAATTGGCCAAAGAACATGTCATGCTTTAACGTAATGCATTAGCCTTTAATTAATAAAACAAATGAAAGCATGCATACATTAAGGCTAAGGCATTAATAAAAGCCAATCCATGAATGAACGCTAGCATTCTGATGATTTATATTTGATACAATTTACATTCCTTGTTCTTTAAGGTTCTATCAATTACTTCCTACAGGTTAGATCTGATGCAATTTTACTTTTCTTGTCATTTAAGTTTCAACTAATTTACATTCTGCACTTTACTTTCACTGCAATTTACTTTCTGTATTTTAAATTTCCTGCAATTTACTTTCTGTTGATCGATTCTCACTCAATTCACCAATGTTAGCTTGACTAAACTAATCACCCACTAAAATTGCTTGATCCATCAATCCTGTGGGATCGACCTCACTCTTATGAGTTATTACTACTTGATGCGACCCGGTACACTTGCCGGTGAGTTTTGTGTGGAATCGTTTTTCCACCCATCAAAAGGCTTTTGAGTTTTTAAGAATTGAACGGTTCTTCTTTCAGAAAAGATTTCAGACTTCTCTTTTATAATAAATCGTTGTTTTTGAAAAGATATATAAGGCGGTTATAAATCACTGTAACGATTTTATCTCTCATATCCTATTATAGTAATTCTGCAACCCTACGGTGGGAACCCTTTCGAGGATGATGTTCTCACCCCCTACAATTTCCCCTTTCAGGATTGGGGCAGAAGTCACGAAGAGATTATCTAGTTGTTGTCGTGATGCTTTGTATTGCTTTAGTTATTGTTTATTGTTCCCTCGCCTCTATCTTTATACTTTCTATAAGAGGGATAGGAATTTATTGATTAATGCTTGTAAAGTTATTTAATATATGTATGTATGTATGTACTCTTTGAGAATTTTTGTAAGTTGTATTGTATGTATGGATGTACGTTACATAATAAAAGTACTTTGGAGCGGTGTTGCGGTTTAAAGTTTTAAACAGGCTCATATTTTGGTATTAAAAAGTATAAGAGTCGTCGTAATGTCCGAGCCATCAGAGTCGCGCAGCCGAAAGCATGAGCTTTGGTAGTTAGGGTGTTACACGCTTCATCAATTTTGTTCTAGTTTTGATTGAGTTGGTAAGCCTTTTATTATTCAAGGGCTTGATGTTTTATGTAAATAACTTGAAAGCTATTTAGACTTGTTAAACTACTTCATGTGATACAGGCAGGATCTGACCCTAGTGACTTGAAGTAGGTGATTTTGTAAATATTCTAGTAGATAAAACTAATAGACTATGCTTGCTGTAAATATTAAAGTATAATTTTCTGTAAATATGCTAAATTTATATTAAATACGATGCCTGAACATGTGTTGCCTTTTAGTATTATTAGAAATTCTATTTGTTTCTATTTTTTATAATATTGATTTTTGAGGCTTATTGAGAAGAATTTCTCCTAAGCATCAATCATGGCTGGATTGGATCTTGACAATAGAAGAACTTATAAGGGGAGTGGACGTCGACTTACCTATGAATCTTGTGCTGGAAGAAGCTGATGCTGAAAATATGCAGCTAAACGGAAACCCATCTCTCATCCAATGATTATCATGTCTTGGATCATTAGAGGAGCAGCTAGTTGCACTTAAGACGCACCTCAAAAGAATACTTGAACTAATACCAACCAGATATCATCATTCTTAGTGAAACCAAAAGTAAGGGAGAAAATGCCAAAAGAAAAATAAGAAGCTGTGGTTTTGAAAATATCATTATTGAATATGTTAAAGGTTTTAGTGGGAGAATATGGTATGCTGGAAAGGGAACAACTTCTCTATCACAGCCGCTGAAGCTAATCAGCAATACATATATACAAAAATAAATTATAGTATAGGGATAACTGGTAACTGGATGCAGTGTATGCAATCCTGTGAGATCACGTCATAAGAACTTTATGGCCTATTTTAAAGAACATGACATGATTGACATTTTGCTCATCGCAGACGATTTCAATGAGATCAAGACTAGTTCAAAGAAGAAAGAGGGAAGCCCAACAAATAACAAAGCATGTAAAATCTTTGATGCTTGGATTAATAGATGTGGTCTTTGTGGGAAGGATACGAAAGAGTCTTTAAAAGTCTTGCTAGAGCACTCTCCATCCCTTTATAAAAAACCAAATTCCAAGAGGTTGTGGTCAAGATTCTTCCAAGAACCAACTCAAATCACCACCTACTGCATATTATGGATAATGGTTAATTACAATCAAAATAAAGAGGAAAAACTTTTTAGATTTCAAAACATGTAAACCTACCACCCTAACTTCAAATCGTTGCTCTAATACAATTGGAGTAATGACCAGAGACTACCAAACAACCTTAACAACTTAAGAAATGAGCTGGTAAAGTAGAAAAGAGTACTTTAGGAACATTTTCATATCAAAGAGGTGAATCCTTAATAGACTTAGGAGAATTTAAAAGAGTAGAAGTTATAGAAAAAAAATCCCTTTCTTGAAGATCTAGAGAAATCTCTCAACAATGAACTCAATGACATTCTTGACAAAGATAAAACACTCTATCTTCATACGTCCAGAGAACAGTGGATTGTGTAAGGTGAGAGAAACATGAGATTCTATCACACTATGACTATCATTAGAAGAAAAAACAAAATTCTCAAACTTACAGGATTGGACGGAGATTGAATAGAAGATGAACAAGCTCTTAAAGATCATGTCATCGACTTCTACAATGATCTATATCGTAAATACCTATCCCTTCATCATTGAAAATATGTCTTCATCTAATTTAGGCTTTTCAAATTGCAACTTGCTTAAATGAGTCTCTACAGATGTAGAAATTAAAAAAAAAACTTTTTTAGTAGTATTGGCTCACTTAAAGCACCTGGAGAGGATGAATATCCAGTAGCGTTCTTCAAGAAAAATTGAACAGGATTTGTGATCATACGAAGGAGTGCTTGAGGTACTCAGAAGGCATAAAAGAGTCAAATAATACTCTTATAGCTCTCATTTTCAAGATCCAACATCCAGAATTTGTCAACGAATTGAAACCTATAGCCCTTTGTAACGTCAGACTAAATCTTAACCAAAATCTTGGTTCAGAGATTAAAGTCTAATTTGAATGAAAGAATAAGCCCCCCATCAGTCAAGCTTCATACCAAGATGAAAGATTCAACACAACATTCGTATTGCCAAGGAGAAATGCACTCTATGAAAAAAATGAGAGGGAAAAAGAATTACATGGCGATCAAGATCGATTTTGAAAATGCCTATGATAAAATTATTTGAGGTTCATGGAAAAACAACTTTAGGATATAAAACTACCAACCAAAGTCATCAACATCATTATAGAAGGGGTTATATCAGTTAATTACAGCATCCTTTGGAATGAAGTAAAACTGACAATTTTTAACCTACAAGAAAAATTAGACAAGGAGACTCCATATCTCCCTACTTTTTTGTCATATGCATGGCTAAGCTCTCCCAATACATAGAGCAACAAGTGACAAAAGAAAATTAGAATCCTATAAGCATTGAAAATAATGGTCTAAAAATTGCACACCTCATGGTTATAGACATTTTTCTTCTTTTCGTAGAAGCAACCGAACAACAAATAAAAAAGTGAATAAGGTGATGGATATTTTTTGGAAAGTAGCTGGTCTAAAGGTCAATACGGGCAAATTATCTATTATCTTTTCAAGAAACACATCCAATGGAACTAAACAGAACACCTTAGAGAAGTTTGATTTCAAAGGAAATAGAAATCTGGAAAGATACTTAAGAGCAATGATCAACAATAATAGAAGAGGAAAAGAGAACTTAAAAGTGGCTCTAGAGAGAGTTCAAAGAAAATTGAAGGGATAATAGAATAAATGTCAATAACCCTAGTTTAATTAGTGATTACTCCTAGCATCAATTTTGATATGCAACACGAAAGAATTTCTAAATCTATTTGCAATGATTTAGAAAAACTCCAAAGGGATTCATTTGGGGAGATGATAAAAATAAAAATAAGAAAAAAAATACATGTCATTAGTTAAAAAATTATTTGCACACCTACACATGAGGATGATTTGGGATGTAAAAATCAACATGGATGAATGATACCTTTCTTTTGAAAGTTATATGGCAATTGAGAGAGAATCTTAATACACTATGGGTAAGTATATTTTACCAAAAATATTGCAATATGGATAATGTCAATTTTCAACCAATAGCAAGAGACACAAACTCTAACCTATGAAAAGACCTGGTAAAAATCTGACCAATATTTCAAAAGCATAACACCAAATTTATAGGGAACAATAAATCTACACTCTTTTAGAGGGACTATTGGCTTGAAGGAAGCAGAACCTTGATAAGCCACACAACACAAAATTAGATTGATTTAAAAAGAAAAGTCAATGACTTGGGAACAACATCAAGGGATTGGAATAGAAAAAAAATTGAATCAACATCTACCTGAAGACATCTCAATAAAAGTACAATCTCTTCCTTCAACCAGAGAAGAAAACGACAAGGACAGAATAAGATAGAGACATTATGAAGATGGAATTTTTTTTTGAAAGTAAAAGAGCTTAACACACTAAAGTGGAGCATATAGTATCAAACAACACAAATAGACAAGCAACTCCGAAAAACTCCTAAACCAAAGAAAAGAAATCCCCACGTCATCTTTGGCATATCCATCAACAACCCTAGGGATGTATATGACGATCGAATTTCTGCTAGTAAAGAATTTCACAAATAAGTCCTCGTTGCTAGTATAGTTTCTAGACCAACAGAGAATCCTTTCGTACAAAGTTTGGTTGTCACTTAAGCAAACCCAATAAAATTTATAACCAAAGTATTCAAACCTCGGGTCTTTTCTCCAGGAATTGTAGGGAAGTATGATTTATTATTGGTTATAGAAAGGTATCGTTTGAATTTTTTGAAATAAGGAACAAGTAATTTAAATGTCAAGCAAATTAAATTAATAATTAGAAAAATTCTTGGCAAGGTATGAGAACTGGAAATCCCATCCTAGTTATCCTTATCAGGTGTGATGAGAATTGTTTATTGCCCCCACTTAGTTAACCCTTACTAAATAAAGGAAAGTCAAGTGGACTAATCAACTTGATTCCTCAAGTCCTAGTCAACTCCTATGGAAAGACTAGCCTTAGAGGGATCCAAATCAATCAGCAATTTCCAATTTTCAATCAACAGCTGAGTTTGACAACTCAAGTGTCACCAATTACTCAACCAAAACCAAAAGAAAAAAAATCCAAATTATTTATATAACAAATAAAAGAAAGCAATCATAAATATGAAATACCTCAATGTGTATTAATTAAGAAAATCAATCCTAACATGAAGTTCATAAACCAACATTTGGGAAAATAAATGAATTAAGCAATAAAGTAAATAAAAGTAGAAGAGAAAATAAATTAAAGAACATTGAACCTGTGATTGAAGAAATAATCATAAGCTAAG